>NW_024804296.1:0-5599 GCF_019175285.1 Sceloporus undulatus
TGCCATGAAAGAGCAAATGGTTATTTAATTTGCTATTGGTTTTTCAGAGATGGGGACATGAGTTTAGGGGACTTTCTACATTATGTGTAAAATAGCTTACCTGGCTTTTTATTCTATGCACCATAATTGGGGCAAAGTTGGTGGATGAAACAATGTGCTGTTTTTTACTTCGCCTCAGGTAATGAGAAGTCTCTGGCCATTACCTGGAAGATGGATTGGAAACAGTGGGACTTGCATGTATGAAACTCTTCCCAGTCAACATCCATATAAAATAACTGGGAGAGGTTGACAGGGGATTTGGCTGGCACATGAGGATGCAGATGGCACCGAGCTTTTGTATCTCCTTTTGTCAAATCTCGATCTAGCAGTGGATAATCTTTCATATCTGTTTGAGGTCACTAAAGGACTAGGTAAAGATGTATAAAGTGGACTGCAGTCTTGAAATGAGTTTGTACTGGTAAGAGGCCAGGGAGCCAAAGACTCGTGGGTTACCAGCGTTACCAAGTGTAGATACTTGTTCAAAATAGTTGCCAGGTTGGCCAGCTGCTCCCATGGTTAGTGTGGGGAAACCAGCCCTTTGAAAATCCATTCCTAAGTAGGAGGGCATGCACTTTTCCAATACAAATACTTTTTTTTGTAACTCTGAGTAAATAATAAATTAAAGTGCAAGTCTTTTTCACACTACACAGTTAAAGCATTATGATTCCATGTTAACTGCCATGGCTGGAATCCTGTTTTGGAGTTTGGTGAAGTGTTAGACCTTTCTGTGAATGTTGTTCTGTGCCTTCATTCCAACTTGCAGCAACTCTATCGTAGGGCTTTCCTGGCAAGATTTATTTAGGAAAGGTTCTCCAACTGTCTTCCTCATAAGGCTGAAACCTGCCCAGCTCCACCCAGTGGATTTCTATGGCTGAATGGGGATTTGAACCATGCTCCCCTCCCCCTCCCCAAACTGCAAAGCCCAGGAGGCCATGGGATGAAACCAGGCAGTTAAAGGGGAATCACAGTGCTAGAAGTATGAAAGGGCCCCCTGTGCTCAAAGGCCCTTTCAGAGAAGCACTGCTCTTTGCAAAAAGGCACTGAAGAAAAAAAATATCTAGGCACAGCACCTTATTGAGGTAGTTCTTGATATAATTCTATAAAGGAATTACAGTGCTCCCTCGGGTTACGAAATTAATTCGTTCCGCCGCCGCTTTCGTAACCCGAAAAGCATTCGCAAGCCGAAATGCCATAGGCGCTAATGGGGAAAAGCCGCGATTTCGTGTGAAATAGCACCGAAAAGCAACAAAAAATTTTTCGTAACCCAAAAAAACCTTCGTAACCCGGAACAGATTTTTTCTATGAGTATTTTGTATCCCAGAAATTTCGAAACGTGGGTGTATTTCGTCTCCGGGGGTAACACTGGATAAAAAAAGGGTAGAATCACCCCCCCCCCAAAAAAAGGTTACTACAACTTCTCAAATCCCCTAACAAGCAAAGTAACTTTCCTTCAAACTCTCGCTCACTGTATAAATACATCAGGGTTCAGTCATGGGTTCTGCACTCTTCCTGGGGAGTAAAATCCCACTGAAGACTGGACACAAGACTGTGTGCTTAGGCTGGCCAAGGGTGAAGGGGGCCCTATTCAATCCTGTTTGTCTCTCCTCTGGCTTTCTTTCCATGGTATCTGACAATGACGACCCTGGAGACCAGAAAACATGCAGAGGTAGCTGTTAAATGGGTAGCCATTTAACAAATTCAAACAAAAATTCATCAGTGATACCTTTATTGGCCAACCGAAATGCACAATATACTTGTACGTTTTCCAAGCTCCATGGGTTTCTTCATCAGGCAAGATATTACAAACCAATGAGGAGAAAGGAGGTAAAAAAACAATTGGAGACGTTAGTCAGATGCCTCCATGTTGTTTCAGTCCTTAATGAAGATGGTATGCTGGGGAAGATATCTTTTGCAGATAGGTTCCTTCGACTCTCAATTCGGTCATGAAACTCTCTGAGGTCCAAAACACCTGTGTAAAATAGCTTATCTGGCGTTTAATTCAGCCAGCCACAGCTACTGGCAAAACAATCCAGTCTGAGACCACTTTAACTGCCCTGGATCAGTGTTAGCGAATCCTGGGAATTGTAGTCTATCTGACAGAGAAGGCTCAATGTCTCACAAAGCCACAGCAGTTAAAGCCGTCTCAAAGTGGGTTACTTCTGCAATGTGTTTTGGAGCCGGGTTCCCCAGCAGACAACAGACTACTAATGATGCAAACCCAAATCCTCCTTGCATACCCTCCCACCCTGAGGCCTCTTGCCCTTCAACCAGAGAACAATACACAGATTAACATGGAAGCCAGTCCTCCCTACCCAGGGTCACACAGTACACTTGTCCCTCCATATTCGCTAGGGTTAGGGGCCCAAGACTTCCGTGAATATGGAAAAACCACAAAAACGCCATGTTTTTACCTGAGAAGAGACCTCTCTAGGAATCTCTAGGGTCTTCAGTGCAAGTCTGTGGTCAACGTCTGACAGACACTTCAGGAGCTACAAATGCCTAGTAGAGTATTCTCTCTGGGAATCTCTAGGTCTTTCAGTGCAACTTTTAGTTCAAGTTGACCATAGAGTTACACTGGAGGACCTAGATATTCCTAGAGAGAACATATTAATCAAATCTGAGAATAATCAAATACGCAAATATCAAAGCTGTAAATATGGAGGGATGAGTGTGTGTGTGTGTGTGTGTGTGTGTGTATCTCCCCACTCTCTTCCATGCCAGCATTCTCTCAAGGTGCTGGCAAAACGTCAGGCATAAACTCTTCTAGAGCATGGCCACAGAGGCTCTAGGGATGCTGGCCGTGAAGACCTTCGACTTCTCAGGGAGTGACTTTGGGCAAGTCACACTCTCTCAGCCTCCCAGAGAAAAGCCAGAGCCCAGCTCCTCTGAAGCAACCCTACTAAGAAAGAAACCTGGAGGAGAGAGTCGGAAACGACTGGAAGGGCAGCCAAGGAGGGCCACTCTTGTGGGGCTGGCCTCCCTCTCCCCCTTCCCTTGCTCCTTGGGGCGGAGGAGGCCAGGCGTCCCTCCCATTCCTTCCCGCCCCTTCCTTGCGCTGGGAGGCCGGTGGTGGGCTCCGCTGCGGGGAAGCTGAGCCGGAGCCGGTGGCCGTCGGGCGGGGAAGTTGTGGGCCTGGAGGGCTCCCCTTGGCCCTCAGGGAGCCTGCGTGGGGCGAGGAGGAGGAAGAGGAGGCGGCTGCTTGGGCAAGCCTTGCCCTTGGAGCAGGCTCCTTGGCAGCATCCTGCAGGGAAGGAGGACCACAAAGGGCTCTTTGTAGAGCAGCTCCTGGGCCCCTCTTCTCCTTTGGCCGGCGCCAGCCATGGGGGCAGGCAGAGCCGCCTTCTTCTTCTCCCTCTTCGTGGCCACTTTGCTTCCCTTCCAAGCTGCAGGTAAGGCTGGCTGGCTGGCAGGGGGAGACCATGACTGCATCCCCACGGGAGAAATAACCCGCTTTGGCCCCGCTTTGCCTCTTTCTCCTGGCTCAGGGCTATGGGAGCCCCGGGGCAGGGTCTTCCCGCCTCGCAAGGAGGACGAAAGGGAGAGGACCCGGGAGAGGAAGGGAGGACAGGGCTACAGAAACGCTTTGAGGAAGAAACTCCCCCAGAAGCCTCAATGTAGGCTTCCCAGGCTCCAGGTTGGAGAACTTTGAAGAAAGATGTGTAGGACCTGATTAAACCCAAAAGCTCAGAGCACTCCTAGGAATGTCAATGTTAGGGTTAGTCATGGTCACAATGGAGGACAATGGAGAAAGATGTGTAGGACATGACCAGCTGCGAAAGCTAAAAGGACTCCTAGCAATGTCAATGCATGCTCCTTAGTTAAAATGGAGGACATTGAAGAAAGATATGTAGGACATGATCAACCGCAAAAGCTAAAAGCACTCCTAGCAGTGTAAAGGTATGTTTCTTAGTCATGGTCAAAATGGAGGACATTGAAGAAAGACATGTAGGACATGACCAGATACGAAAGCTAATCGCACTCCTAGGAATGCAAATGCATGCTTCTCAGTCCTGCTCAAAATGGAGGACCTATTGCCATTCCTCCTGGGCAGAAGGTTGAAATGAAGGAGGCGTCCTGGAAAAGGAGGACGTGCCTGGTCCCCTGAGGCTTCCTCACTCAGGCTCTCCTCAGCTTTGGGGGGGGGGGCTTCCTGAGAGGGAAATGCCTTCCCCCAAATCCTCCCCAGGCGTCAATGCTGGGCCAGAGGCTCTTGCTCGCGAGGAGCCCCACTGGGTCGCAAGTGGGCGTCTTTTTCGCCTTCAAAACCCCTGAGGCTCCGAATTGTAAAGGACCTTAGGCAGCCTAAGCACCCCCAGAAACATTAAAGGAGGGAACTTGCTAAGAAACACAACTCCCTCTCTATGCACCTATCCAACCCCTCCACTTTTTTTCTCTCCTCAAATTCCCCACAGAGCCATCTTTCCCTCTCTTTGCAAATAATAATAACAAAATATTCGAGTGTGTAAAACTTTTTTTTTTTAAAGACGAAAGTTAAGCTGGGTTTTTTGGAGAGGGAGGGGAAAAGAAAGGAAAGAGGAGAAGGGATATGGAGAAAGGGAGGCTGGCGAAAACGTTTTTGCGAGAGGAAAGGAAAAGGAGAGAGAAAACCCAAAACTTTGAATGTGTCTCTCCTGCATCTAGCCTTGTTTCCTTTTTTGAGACAGAAAAGGGGCGTCTGGCTGCTGCATATTGGGGTGGGTTTGAAGAAGAGGGGGGGGGGGGGATAAGGGGTTTTGTTTATTTTTTATTTATTTATTTATGGTATTTATGCCCTTCCCTTCAGCCCTAAAGGCTCTCAGAGCAGCTTACAATTATTATTATATTTAATTAGGTGGTTCCCTGCCCTCAGGCTTACAATCTAAAAAGACACACTGGAAAAGGAGAAGGGAATGGTGCTGGGGAAGGGATCAGGTCCAGCAGTTCTTCTCTCCCTCTGAGGCCTGGACCGAGGCAGATGGACCGTTGTCATTTCTGTGGACGTTATGAGACAAGGGGAATTGGAAGTATAATCTAATGGCAATCTGAACGCAATCATGGGGTTTAACTTTATTGCATGATAGACTACCACATGCAATTTCAGGCAATGGGAAGTCAGTTCAAACGCAATCATGGGGTTTCACATTATTGCATGAGAGGTGATCACACACAATTTTGGGCAATGGCAAGCTATTTTTGGGCAATGGGAAGTCAGTTCGAACACAATTTGAATTCACATAAATTCGCTGAGCTAGTGAATTCATGTGAATGCGTTCTGGCCCCACTTTCTTTTCATTCAAAATTAAGATAACTTTCTCCCCTGTGATAAACTCCTGTGTGCCTTCAAGGAGTTACCTACCAGAGGGCTCTCTTGGCAAACTTTGTTCAGGGAGGGGCTCCTTTTGAGGATGAGAGAGTGTGACCCGGCCAGTGGAGAGTGAGCATTTGAACCCTGGTCTCCAGAGTCACAGTCCAGTACTCAAATAATGACGGCACAATGGCGTAGGGCATTCCCCCTTCTTTTATTTTTGGGACGTATTGAAGGGGAGGGGGGAGCGTTTTGCCTCATTGGTGATGATACTTC
>NW_024804297.1:0-5599 GCF_019175285.1 Sceloporus undulatus
TATTAGTGTTAGGGAGGTGCGGAAGCACCGCACCTCCCTAACCCTAGTACGCGCTCTGCGCATACTTTAATGGCGGTGTGTAACCTGCCTCTGTCTGCAAAATCTGCAGATCAAGATTAAGAACTACCGTTACCCCTCCAAGTCTGCGGACTTGAAGATTCGCGGAGGGGTGACCCGCCATTGAGGTGAATGGGGCGTACTCCCACGGTTCATGCCCCATTCATTTCAATGGGGCTTGATTATCTGTGAGTCTCTTAACTCGCGTGTGTGTGTGTGTGTGTGTGTGTGGAACAAATCCCCCGTGAGTTAGGAGGGACGACTGTAATTTGAAGAATATGTTGAGGGTAAAAGGTGGATAGTTTGAGTTGACTTGATCATTACAGGTGATGTGACTTTGCAGATTATCACATTGAATTTAAAGCCACTTATCCCTAATGGGAAAAGGCAAGTTTAATTTTAAAAGCAGGTGTTTTCATACTCAGCTGCAGCCAGGCAAGTGCAACCCATATGCAGCCCAGATTCTAGCTGCACTTATCTAGTGGGTTTTCAAAAACAGCAAGCTCCCATTTTTGAAAAGTCACTGGATAAGTGTGGCTATCCCTGGCTGAATACGGGTTGCAATTTCCTGGCTGCAGCTACATGCGATAACATTCACTTTTAAAATTAAATACGACTTTATCCCATCGGAGATAAGTTGCTTCAAATTCAATATGATAATCTCCTTTGTATGTAACCATCTGTAGCTCTTTGAAGATGAGGTTATTTCTACTTTGGGGACCCCAGCACTAAATATTCAAGGCATTTAAACAGATAATCACTAAAGCTCTTCCTCTATTTATCTGACCACCTACCCTTCCACTCCATGATTGCCTACATCCTGAATCCATAACTTGAGATGGATTTGGCACTTACATTTCCAAACATGTGTTAACAACATTGGCTCTCTATGCCTCCCAAAAGACACCTTTCTTCTTTTGGGAGGAATCTGGTAGCAATTTAAGACCAACTGTTTTAGTCTAATATCGATTTAGTCTAATAATTAGCCTAACTGTAGATTCCAGTGTTTGGTTAGGGGGTTGCTCCTAAGCATTTCTAATAGAAAGTATATCACATAGATTTTACTTTCAAGCAAACATATTTAGCATCCAGCTTTAAAGGATGCAGATATACTCTAAAAACATTAATACGGTCTACTCAGCTGAATAGGACTGCTTAGACAAAATAAGGCTGCTGCTTCTGATAAAATATTTAGGATTTATGAAAGGACAGAAAGTTGTTACTCATTGACTTTGCTACTATTATTTGTACTGTGGGTGATGAGAAGAGATGTCTGTGGGATGTTACGGCTCATGAGGCAAAATAACTTGGCTGATGTCCAAAACCCGCTACAGAAATAATCCAGTTTGAGACCGCTGTAACTGCCCTGGCTCAGTGCTAGGGAATCCTGGGAGTTCATTGTGGCACTAGAGCTCTCTGACAGAGAAGGCTCAATGTCTCACAAAATTACAGTTCCTAGAATTCCCTAGCATTAAGCCAGGGCAGTTAAAGTGGTCCCAAACTGAATTATTTCTACAGTGTGTTTTGGGCCTTAGGCACTCAGTCCCTTGATATAGGTGGATGTGGGGAAATACCATTTGATGCTCTGCCTCAGGCAGCAAAATTTCCTGGTTTGACCTTGCAGGAGGACAGATATTCTTCCTCTTGTACCTCAGGAGCACACAGAAATGTACTTAGCTTGAAGTAGGGGGTTAGAGATTAATAGTTATGGTTAGCATAATTGTTCTAGTTTGTGAATGCCTTTACTAGAGCATCTAATTGTGTTAAATTAGGCATTTTTCTTTTTCTTGTCCTTCTCCTGGTAGATAAAATGAGCGATTGACAGGATTTGAAGCACTCCACTAGTATTTGTTCTTGCTCCTTTCTTTTGAATATTTGACTAGAATGTAGAAGGACCATCTGAGGAGATTCAAGCCTACTGATGGGAACTGAGCACTTCCTGGATTAGAGGGAACTTGCTTATGCTCTGGTAGGTGCTTTAATGCCATACCCTCCAGCTGTCCTGATTTACTAGAAACAGTCCTGATAAATCATCCTACTTTTTCAGCTGCTTTTAAAATCTCCCAGTTTCTCTCTCCTCAATGTCCCACTTTCCACCTTTGTCCTCAGCATACTTCAGTTGCTGCAAACTGAATTCAAAGTGCAAAAGTGGTCTGCATTCAGTTGACTCTGCAAAGGAGAGAGAAGAGGAGGGGAAGCATGAGGTAAAGCCCACTGAACCTTATATATGAAATAGCTGCAGACAGATGAATGGTTATAATTATTATTTTTTTATATTTGTAACTCTAGCGAGCCAGCATGGTATAGTGGTTTGAGTGTTGGGCTAGGACTCTGGAGACTGGGTTGGAATCCCCATATGGCCATGGAAACCCACTGGCTGACCTTCTCAGCCTCAGAAGAAGGCAAAGGGAAACATCCTCTGAACAAATCTTGCCAAGAAAACACTGTAATGAGTCACCATAAGTTAGAAATGACTTGAAGGCGCACACAACAACAACAACAATTTATAACTTGCCTTTCCTATAAGGAGATCAAGCTAGTAGATAACATCCCCTCTCCCCTCCCCCCCAGCTTATCCTCACAACAACACTGTGATTCAGCCGTGTTGAGGGTGAGGGGATAGAGAGTGGTCCAAAGTCACCTGGGGAGGCTCCTGATTTAATGGGGATGGGATCACTCAAGTGCCAGTTCAACATTTCAGCAACAACATGACTGGCTCTCATTCTGGTTGTAACTGGGTTCATTCTTGCTGTTGCTCAGTGTGCATGACACTATCTTAAGAAAACACAAGCTCCCTGCATTGTGAAGCACAAGAAGAACAGAAGTGTTAATCAAAATACAATACCAACCATCTTCTCCTCAATATCTGAGCTAAATGACCTCTTGAGCAGTTAATTCAAGGAATCAAATCACAGGTAATGCTCACTTTTGCTAATTTGACCATTAAAGTAGCTTGGTGTAGTAGACAATAAATGGCAGTCCCAGAGGACAGGGGATACCAAATAGGCAAAACAATAACATTTATCAAAGTAACATTTCTTGATTTAGCAACACAAAAATCATTGGGAGGGGGTGGTAACAAGTCGAAGAAGGCATGGAATCAGGTTGCCACTGATTCACAGATTAATGTGTAGATTTATGACATTGGTAGCAGTTGTTGTTGTTGTTATTTGCCATCCAGTCAACTTCAATTTAAGGTGACCCTATACATGAGAGCCCTTCAAGAACCCTGGCCATCAACTGCCTTTGTTAGCACATTCTCCAACATTTCACAGATCTCATAACAATAGCAAGTACATTACTATACTGCTTATCAATGCACTTAAGCATTCCCTAAGCAGTTTACAATGTGTAAAACCAAGACATATATATACAAGCAACATCAGAGTGTGGTCGTGATGCAAAGACTATTAGTAAGGAAGAACACACAAGCTAGGAGGTAAAGGTAAAGGCTTTTGCCATAGTCTACTAGGAAGAACAAGATTTTGCTGCCACCTCTCCTCTTGCCACACTGATTTAATTGAATACAAACTACTGTTATACTTTGAACTCAGTATGCATTAGTTGAAGTAAGCTAATAATAAAGAGTGGGAGGAAGAGAGAAACAAGGATATATTTTTTTTAAAAAAATAATCTTTATTGAAAAATATATACAAATTAAAAAAGGAGTATACAGTAGCTTATTACATAATAATAATAATAATAATAATAATAATAATAATTTATTTCTATACCGCCCTTCTAAAAATCAGGGCGTTGTACAACAAGAAAATCCATACAATTAAACATATTAAAATACATTAAAACATTGCAATAAAAACAAGCAAACTCATGCCAGCTCAACCAGCTGACGACGGAGGGGTGAGAAAACATACCGGGGGATAGAGTCAGGGGTAAGCCCGCTCAAAAAGATATGTTTTCAGCCCCTTCTTAAATTGGGCCAGGGAGGTGGCCGAGCAGAGCTCAACGGGCAGCGAGTTCCAGAGGTTGGGGGCCAATGTGGTAAAGGCCCTCCTGGTGGTAGTAACTAGTCTAGCCTTTGGAACTCTTAATAATTGCTGCCCAGTTGATCTGAGTGTGCGGGGTGGATTGTACGGAGAGAGGTGGTCCTCCAGGTACCCTGGGCCCAAGCCATTTAGGGCTTTATAGGTAATAACCAACACCTTGTATTGCGCCCAGAAGCAAATAGGCAGCCAATGAAGGTCTTTAAGCACAGGTGTTATATGACTGGGCCTGGAAGTACCAGTGACCAGTCGTGCTGCCATATTCTGCACTAGTTGCAGCTTCCGGGTATGTTACAAGGGTTGCCCCATGTAGCGCGCGTTACAGAAATCCAATCGAGAGGTTACCAGAGCGTGTACTACAGTTTCAAGGTCCCTCCGGTCCAGGTAGGGACGCAGCTGGCGTATCAGCCAAAGCTGATAGCAGGTGCTCTTGACCGTCGCATCCACCTGAGAAGTAAGATGGAGCGACGAGTCAATAAGCACCCCCAGACTGCGTACTGAGTCCTTCACAGGAAGCGTGATCCCGTTCAGGACAGGTGGAACCACCACCATCCCCGGGCCGGGAGAACCTATCAAGAGTACTTCCATTTTCTCTGGATTCAGGCTGAGTCTGTTTTCCCTCATCCAGCCCATTACCGATTCCAGACAGGCCACGAGAGGAGAGATGCCATCCCTGGTCACTGCTTCAGTCGGAGACATAGAGAAAATTATTTGGGTGTCATCAGCGTACTGATAACCCAATAACCCATGACTCCGGATGATCTCTCCCAGCGGTTTCATGTAAATGTTGAAAAGCATGGGAGACAGAATGGCTCCTTGAGGGACCCCAGATGTAAGGGCCCTCTTATCGGAGCGCACGTCTTCCAGCTGCACCATCTGGAACCTCCTGGAAAGGTAGGATCGGAACCACTGGAGCGCAGTGCCCCCGATTCCCACCCCTGCCAGGCGCTCCAGAAGGATACCATAGTCTATGGTATCGAAAGCCGCTGAGATGTCCAAGAACACTAACAGGGACACGCTACCCCTGTCCATGCCCAGACGGAGATCATCGACCAAGGCGACCATGGCAGTCTCGACTCCATAGCCCGCCCGAAAACTGGTTTGAAATGGGTCTAGATAGTCCGTTTCATCCAAGATCGATTGAAGCTGGATTGCAACTGCCCTCTTGATCACCTTCCCCAAAAATGGCAGCAGCAAGACTGGCCGATAATTGTTGTGCAACAGGGGGTCGAGGGAGGGCTTCTTTAACAAAGGTTTTACGATGGCCAATTTCAGGCTAGCTGGAAATTACCCTTCCCTCAAAGATGTATTAATAATCCAGTGTAACATTGCAGTTACTACCGGTCCCCCCTGGGCCGCTAACCACGAGGGACAGGGATCGAGAGAGCAGGTTGTCTTCCTAACACTTCTAAGGATCTTGCCCACATCCTCGGTACTAACAGGCTCAAACTGATCCAGTACAATCGAGTCCACGGCGGCTCTGGATGCCTCTGCTCTGGATTCTGCTCTAATGCTGGTATCAAGACCTTCACTTATCC
>NW_024804298.1:0-5598 GCF_019175285.1 Sceloporus undulatus
ACAATATTTGTAAGTATATAATATTCAATTAATACAAGCTATTAAAACAATAAATAAACCCAAGCGTCCAATTCTGAGACTAACTTCCAAGATCCGCTCTTTAACTCTCTCTCTCGATCTCCAACCAACACAATTCCCCCAACTGTCTCTTGGTCTCTCAGGCCTTATATCTCCTTCTCACGGAAGCTTCCAGAAGAACCTTCATCTTGCTCTCTGATTGGTCAAGAGAGCCTTCCGTAGCAGTGATGTCACTCTGCATTTGCATAAACCTCCCTTTACTGCCTGAAGAAGGCCTCCATTGACTGGAGCCCTGGTATTACAACAACAACAACAGCCCCTCTTTTCCTTGGAAGAGATTCACAACTAGACCTTGCTTGCCAGCTGGGAAGAATAGGAGAGTTCCAGAGGTTCCCATTTCCACTAAGATTAGGAGCTCCCAAATTCCCATGGAAGAGGTTTCCTAAGGCATGTGCCAGGACAGAGCGGGGAACGGGGGGCTCTTCACGGGCGAATGGCCGTTTGTCAGCTGAACCTGGGGCTGAGGGTCCCTAAGAAGAATCTCCTCTGAGCCTCCAGGAGGGCAAGACTCAGGAAAGGGACAGTCTGCAAGGGGCTGAGAGCCGCTTGGACCAAACTTTGAGGACCCTTTCCCAAAAGCTGGCCAGGATTGGTTTCAGGGGCTGGCGTTTTCCTCTCAGAGGACCATCAGGTTCTCAAAGACCACTGCCTATTTTGGATTTTGTTTTTTCACTGTGCTGCCCTCAGTGGAGACTTGCTTACTCCTAAGGTGCCATGGAGGTGAGCATGGAACGTACAGGGAAGATGGCGTTTGCAGTCTTTTCCACCATTGAGTTTACCTTGTGTTGTCTTCAAGCCTGTTAAAAGAGAGCAGGAAAGTAACCTGGAGGAGAAAGCAAAGTCCCACATTTGCTCCCATAAGCTGCCCCTGAAGCTTTTCCCAGCATGCCCTGGTCCTCAGTCTCCCTCCCAGGCTCCACCGTTTCCTAAAGAGATGGAAACCTTCAAGGAAGAGTCCTTGGGGGTCAAGCCAAGCTCTCCTCTGCTTCCCAAGGCCTCCTTCTCCATCCAGTGCTGGTCTTTGGAAGGGAGATCTAGACTGCTCTTGGGAAAGTTACTTTTGGCGGGTCAGGGACTTCCAAAACCTCTCAGTCTGGCTCTAACATTAAGTATGTCAAATATCTGCAATGAACTGGGCCAAATGTTATGTCAGGAGTGGGGATCCTGTGGCCTTCGCTCTGTATCTCCATTAAGAAAAAGACTGAATCTCCATTATTGGTGCTATGTTTCATACTCTTGGGATGGGAAGCCAGGAAAACAGAATGCTTCAAAGAATTCAAAGGTTTATTGGATGGAGATAGAAGTGCAAGATGCCTTAAAATCATATGTTCTGAATCAAAAACAGCATCAAAGGGGCTCTAATAGTTTTACAGGACAGAATCTGGATAGACACTTCCTACAAACAAAAAGTATTTCACACTTCCACTTTCTCTCCTTTCTGGAAATGCTGATGCCTCAAGGGCTGGATCCTAAGCAAAATAGAGATAAGGTTTGAACTGCAATTCAGAGGTCAAGGTTTGTATGTGGTTTTTGATGCAATTTACTAATTTCAAGGTCCAACTTATAATTTTAATGCCTTTGCATTGTTTTGAATTTGTACTGTATTAAATTTGCTGTTAGCCACCCTGAGTCCCTATATTGGGAGAAAGGATGGATGTATATAAATAAACTAAATAAACTGGAGTTCCTTTGAAGATCCATGGGTTTCTTGGTGTAAATAGCCCTCCACCAATAGAGACAGAGACTGAATGAGTGTCCAGAATTGCTATGGCTCATTTTTGGCACCTGGGCTGTATCTCCATTGCCCAAACCTAGCATTTTTATACCATGAAACTTAAAGGACTCTGTCCAACAGAATCCTGGGATTTCATCTTTCAGGTACTTAGAAGTATATATCAACTCATGAAGGACTGCACTGGGGCTCTCTACCAAGCATCCAGTTTTAAGCACCCCATTCCCAGGTTTCTCTAGGGTGGATCCACAGCCATTAACATGGCATCAAACTGCCACAATTGGATAATATGTATAGGACTTCGGTTGCCTACTTTCTGGTGTCCCTCCATCTCTCTTGTAGGGTTGTGAATTCAGGTCCTGAGGTTTGTGAGCTAAAGGCTAGGACCTGGGGCAGGGCCTCTAGCGATCTCTTTCAGCCCAATGCATAAATTACAAACCACAGTCGTTCACAGTTTGTCATTCAAATCTACTCAATATACTTTCCTGTGTAGAAATGAAGAGAGAAATTTTTAAAGGTCTGTTCCCAGATCAAGGGGAAATGAGAGAATTATTCTTTCTCACTTGCTTGAAGAGACAGGATAAAAAGCGTGAAATCAAAGGCTTTCATAGCTTTTTGTGGGTTTTTTTGGGCTATGTGGCCACGTTCTAGAAGAGTTTCTTCTGATGTTTCGCCAGCATCTGTGTCTGGCATCTTCAGAGATTCCAGCCACAGATGTTGTTGAAACGTCAGGAAGAAACTCTTCTAGAACATGGCCACATAGTCCCAAAAATCCACAAAAAACTAAGGATAAAAAGCATTTAATTTAGCCTCCTTCTTTCTAGCCAGATGGCGAATGCAGAGTATAGTAGTGAGACCTTGTACCACCACAACTGAGAGAAAGCAAGAAACTGAACCAATCCATAGACCCCCACAATTTTTCTAGTTGTAGAAAACAATGAACTAAGCCTCGCAAATTATAATAAGCTACTGCTCTCACATCTGATCTGGATGTTTGCACAGAGCCCTTTCCTCTTTCCTGGAATTGGGCTCCCTCCAAAATGGAGAAGGGGCAGCCTCATCTCCTGTCTGAAGATCATGCATGAAAACTGGAAGCTCAATGCCAGGCCCTGATGTATCGTATTGATAGGAACACAATAATAATAATGCTTTCTTGCTTCTGTACTTTGCTTTGCAAAAGAATCAATAGTTACAGAAGGCCCATAGATTGAGCCTACAGAGTAAAGTGCAAATGGGCTGTGCTGGCCCCTACCCTTCCTTTCTGTGTGTGGCCGTAGCAAACACACTCACATAATCACCCCCTCCTTCCTATGGAGGGCTCTGAATACAATGGCCTGTGTTTAGCAAGTGGCCTTGGAAGAGAACAGGATCAGTCTAGCTAAGTATCTCTTTTGCAGTAGCTAGCTATCTCTACATTCCAGGCTCCAAGCAGATGTAATGCTAAGAAGAAAATACAGGACCATTGAGTGAACAGTGAACGCAACCAATCGCTTGTTGTTTAGAAAACAGCCCTCTGCGAAGGGCATAAAAGGGGGGTGACAAGAAGCCATCGGGGCTGCAGCCTTGGTGACACCTACGTTGGTGTGCTGCTGCCCTGCGCAGACAATAAAGCGTTTTTTATTCCAGCCAGTTCGGTCTCCTTGACTCTGCTTGTCCTCTGGCAGGCCATGGGCCTTCAGGTTCATGAGTTTGGGGTCACCCGCTACACTGTCAAATCAAGTTTTTAAAGTCTGACAGGAAAATGAATCTCTGAAGAGTTCCTAGATGCTGCTAGTGCGGCGGACAAAAGGAACTGAGGGTTTAGGCGGGAAACCGACTGAAAAAGGCAGTTGGAGAGTGGAAGGGGCTACCGCCAAAACGCCTTTAATCTCTCCAAGAAGGTTCCGAAGCTAACTGTGCAGCCACAGAATGATAACCCATTTGTGTGATTCGCAGAGACCACGAAGAAGAATATGTATATATAGGATTGAAATACCTGTTCATAGATATGTCCCTTAATAGCAGTTAACCAAATTAAACAGTACATAAAACAAAACCATGAAACAAGCTGGACAAGGTAACTGTTACATGAATTTGTAATTGGTTGACTGGCCAAACCCAAAGGATATTCAACAGTGGCTCCTTTTCATCCTGGAGAGAAGTGACCAGTGGGGTGTCCAGTGGGGTTCTGTCCTGGGCCCAGTGCTATTCAACATCTTTATCAATGACTTGGACGACAAAAATGGAGGAATACTTATCAAATTTGCAGATGGCACCTAATTAGGAGGAGTACCTAATACTCCAGAGGACAGGATCAAAATTCAAAATGACCTGAACAGACTAGAAAGCTGGGCCCAAGCTAACAAAATGAAATTCAACACAGAGAAATGTAAGGTATTGCACTTAGGGCGGAAAAATGATATGCACAGGTATAAGATGGGTGACACCTGGCTGAATGAAACTACATGTGAAAGGGATCTAGGAGTCTAAGTAGACCACAAGTTGAACATGAGTCCACAATACAACGCGGCAGCTAACAAGGCCAATGCAATTTTTGGCTGCATCAATAGAAGTATAGTGTCTAGATCAAGGGAAGTAATAGTGCCACTCCATTCTGCTCTCTCAGGCCCCACCTGGAATATTGTGTCCAGTTCTGGGCACCATAATTCAAAAAAGACATTGAGAAACTGGAGCGTGTCTAAAGGAGGGCAAGTAAAATGGTGAAAGGTCTGGAAACCATAGCCTATGAGGAAAGACTTATGGAACTAGGGATGTTTAGCCTGGAGAAAAGAAGGTTAAGAGGTGATATGATAGCCCTGTTTAAATACTTGAAGGGATGTCATATTGAGGAAGGAGGAAGCTTGTTTTCTTCTGCTCCAGAGCAATGGAGCAGGCTGTCATCTGAGATACTCTGGTTCTTCCTCATTCAAAAAATGTGCCAGAGACGAAATTCTGCCAGAGGAGATGATAAACGATCCGATTTTGAATCAGATGGAAGGGACGGACAGACAAAATAGAGAAGCAGTGGAGGAACCGCTCCTGATAGTATCGGATGCAGAGGAGGAGAGTCCATCAAGCCCCGCTCGAAACCCTATTGGGGACACTGTAACTACATATGAGTAAGAAATTAAATTTATTTAGCTGGAATGTCCAAGGTATAAATAGGAATATTAAACGAAAGAAGGTATTCCATTTTTTGTTAAAGAAAAAATGTGATGTGGTGTGCTTGCAGGAAACAATTGTTAAGAAGGGGGAAACTCACTATTTAAAAAATTATAAATTGGGTAAACATACAGAAATAAGGCACTTTGACACTACTTTAACCACTCAGTGCTATGGAATCCTGGGATTTTACATTCTTTGCCAGAGAGCTCTGGTGCCACAACGAACTACAAATCCCAGGATTCCACAGGATGGAGCCAGGAGAGTTAAAGCGGTTTCAAACTGGATTATTTCTGCAGTGCAGATACAGCCTGAGTTGGTTGTAAAAGGGCAAAAGCACCAAATTCTAGTTTTTACCTTCCTAATACTGTAATGGGTTTCCTTTAAAGAAATAAGCAGTTTGCTTTTCTGTCTAATCCTTAATTTCGTTGTTGTTTATTTCTATGTTTATTTGGGAATAATATGAGATGGTCTGGCCTGCCTCCTCCCTTCTTCCCTGAAAATCTCTTAATAAGGAAACTGGGGAGACTTTTAAAACCTCCCAAAGGAGCTGCTTTTGACCTTTTTGGGGGGATTATCCTCCTCTTAGAAGCCAAAGATCGATGTTTGTGAAGAATAATAATAAGGCTGGTATTAAAACTATCCTC
>NW_024804299.1:0-5597 GCF_019175285.1 Sceloporus undulatus
CAAACTTGCTCCATATTCAATATCAGGGGTCAGCAACCTCTGGCCCGGGGGCCGCATGCGGCCCGCGGAGGCCTTTCGGCCGCCCCCTGCCTGCCCCTGCCATCACCGCCACCGATCGCGGCGGCCCGCTGCCGCCGCCGGAGCCCTCTTGGAGGGTCCCGGTGATGGCAAAAGGGCCGGCAAAAAGGAGGAAGCCTGGCCCCTGGGGTGTGTAGAAGCTCCACCCCCAGCATGCGGCTCCGCCCCAGGAGGGTGGAAGCTCCACCCCTAGCACACGGCCCTGCCCCCGGACCCCCCAGCTTCAGCCCCCCAGTTGTTTGAGGGACAGCAACCCGGCCCCCGGCTCAAAAAGGTTGCCTACCCCTGTTCAATATGATGTCATTTCAAATATTTAAACATGGCTAACATGTCCCCTGTTAACCTTCTCTTCATCAGGCTAAACATATCCAAGTCTCTAAGTTTCTCCTCATAGGACATGGTTTTCAGACCTTCCACCATTTTAGTTGCCCTCCTCTGGATACACTCCAGCTTTTCAGGATTCCTCTTGAATTGTGGAAACCCAGAACTGGACACAGTAGTTCAGTTGGGTCTGATCGACACAGAATAGAGTGATACTATTATTTCCTTCAATCTATACATGATACTCCTATAGAGGTAGCATAGTTTTACTAACTGCCACATCACACTGTTGACTCATGTTGATTCATGTTCAGCTTGTGGGCCACTAAGACTCCTAGATCTCTTTCGCATGTCCTGCTGTCAAGTCAAGTGTCACCCATCCTCTATCCATGCAATTCATAACCTGAAGCTATCATACTTGGGACACATCATGAGACAACATGACTCTTTGGAAACTATGATAATGCTTGGTATGCTAGAATACAGTAGGAGAAGAGGGATACTGTCCTGAAGGTGGACTGAGTCCATCAAGCAAATCATGGCCTTGAGTTTGCAAGGCTGCTGTTCATAACAGGATCACTTGGAGAACTTTTGTTCAGAGGGTTGCCATATGTTGATAGCAGTTGGAGAGCACATAACAATTCCTAAAGCTGCAGGCTGAAATTCTGATTCAAGCCAGAAGATATACTGGCATAAAAGGCTCATTGTTACAAAACTGAAGCAGCAAAATGGTAGTATCACAAGTCCTTGATAATGTTGTGGGCAGTTTTCCTGCAATTAAACAAGAGAACGTCGATTCCTGGAGTACTGATGTTGGCTGGCCCCTGCTCTGTTTCTTCTGCATTAGATTTACAAGGTGATAACCACCACCACACCATCTGTTCCTGTGGGGATCCTGTGTCTCTCTAGGTTTTGAATACCACAAAATTGAAACCAAATGAGGAGGCTGACCCTGCCATTGCCAAAGCACAGATAGACAGGCAAATTTGTCCATTGACACTAGTTTTGCACCAATTTCAGCAGGGGTTTGACAAAATTCTCTCTCTCAGTAGGATGTAGTTTTTAGAAATACATGTAGGATAGTATTGATTCAAAAACACTTTGAAGTCAGAAATCTAGCATGTGGGACAAAAATTCACCTGTCCCCAAAATTCAGTTTGGCACTATATCTCTCCACTTGCAGAGTTGTGCATCAGTTGTGCTAATGCAGCCCTTAAATTGGAGGGCAATGTGGCACAACTGAACGAAGACATCAAATGTGCCTGCATATGCTTTATGGGGCCATGTGCAGGATTCTGCTTCTTCAACCCTGAACTCATTGCAGATGTTCCTCATCAGATAAAACGTCCAGCCACTTCTGTACCAAGATCTGGCACTAAGGAGATCTAGCATAACTTGGCTATTGTTGTTTCTGAGTGCCTTCAAGTCATTTCTGAGTTATGGTAATTGTATGGGAAAGCTGTCAACAGACAGCTGATAAGAGTGTGCCAGGCAAAGGTAAACAAAAGCAAGGCTTTATAGCAGCAAAGAAACAGTTCCAAAATGAAAATACCAATCCAGTGTCCGAAAGCGTCCGAAAGTCAGTCCAGGGTCCAGGGTTCCAGAGGGCAGTTCCACAAGTCCAGTCCAAGGTCAAGAGTGCCAGAGAATAAGTCAATGAGTCTGGTCCAAGGTCAAAAGGTCTAGGTCTATCTGAGATCTAGGAAACAAGAAGTCCGGCAACAAAGTCCAAAGGAGTCAGAGAGAGAGCAGCTTTCACCAAAGGAATGCAGACAGACTCTGACAAAGAGGCTCGGCGTCTGCCAGGTGTTTGTATCAGGCCAGCTCCTTATCTCAGCTGCTGGTGATTAATGAGAGTTTCTCAGCTAGCCTTCAGGAACACCGAAGGCATGCCCTTTCAGTCCTTCTTTGGCTGAAGGTAGGAACCTCAGTATCTTGCTCCTCTATGTCTCTCAGACCTGGAACCTCTGCTAAGGAAAGGCTGAGCTGCTGAGCCACAGGATCCACTGGAGGTGATACAACAGGGCTAGGGCCTGGCTGAGCCAACTCTCCAGGAGCTGGGAGAGCAGAGCTGGGGCCTGGCTCAGCCTTAGATTCCCCCTGCACCTGAGGGGCCAAGTCCTCCTCGTCATCCTCCGAATCCGCCTCGTGACTGGCCATGACAGTGATCCTACAGTGAACCTATCACTAGCTTTTCTGGGGCTGAGAGTGTTTGACTCACCCAAGGTCACCCAGTGGATTTCTGTGGCTGAGTGGGGAATTAAACCCTGATCTCCAAGTTGTAGTCCAATGCTCAAATCACTACATCATGCTGACTGTAGCATAACTTTACTCTCATGGAATTATACCTTGGTTGTATTACCTACCTCCTTACAGAATTGTGACTTTGGGCAATGAAATGTGCTTTGTGCATTGATATGCAATGAGAAGTGCACAACCATGTAATCAATCAAGAATGTGCAAGAATGCACGATGCACAATATACAACATGTGATGCACAATGATATGCACTGGGACAAGATATGTAAAATCTGCTTTCATAACCTTCAACTGAGTCCTGACATTATGCCATGGCCAAAGAAGCATAACTGCATACATAAGAAGCATAACTGCATACATAAATAAACTGGTTTGTTTGTTTGTTTGTTTGTTTGTTTTTGTGATAAGTGCTGTCAAGTCAGCTTTGCCTTATGGTGATCCTATGAGAGCGAGATTTCCAAGAGCCCCAGCCACAAACTGCCCTATTTTGCCTAAAGTAAAAAGTGGCCGATTTTGTCCACTTTCTGTGCAGGTTAATGTTGGATTAATATGCAAGGCCCCCTTATGTGTCTGAAAACGATCCCGCTTTTGTGGGATTTTTCCAGGATTTAAATCCTGTTTCTACATGGAATTTGGGCACTTAGCCTCCCATGTGATAAGCTCCTGAGTTAAATTCCCTAGAATTTTTTATGGCTTTGGGGGAGAAAATTCTAAGACTTATACAAACTATGAATGTCAGGGTTTTATAAAGTAGAATGATGGGCACTGAAACAGCATCAGTGCTGTAACTATATCCAGGATACAACCCTGGAAAGAACCTCATAACCTTCTTGCAGGGCATTCCCATAGGAAACACAAAACAGGCGTTAATTGTGCAGCCAGGATTTTTATTTTTATTTGATTTTATTTATATCCCATCTACCTCCCAATAGGGAATCCAAAGCAGCTTGTTGTTGTGTTCCTTTAAGTCATTTCCAACTTACAGTGACCCTAAGGTGAATCTATCATGGGGTTTTCTTGGCAAGACTTGTTCAGCGGGAGTTTCCCTTTCCCTTCCTCTGAGGCTGAGAGAATGTAACTTGCCCAAGGTCTCCCAGTGGGTTTCTATGACCAAACGGGAAACTGAACCCTGGTCTCCAGAGCCGTAGTCCAACACTCAAACCATGATACCATGCTGATTGTCTTTTCCGCTTCTTGTTGTTCTTCTTGTGTGCCTTCAAGTCATTTCCAGCTTATGGTGACCTAAGATGAACCTATCATGGGGTTTTCTTGGCATGATTTCTTCAGAGGAGGTTAGTTTTTGCCTTCCTCTGAGGCTGAGAGAGTGTCAATCACCCAAGGCAACCCAGTGGGTTTCCATAGCCAAGCAGGGACTCGAACCCTGGTCCCTAGAGGCATAGTCGAACACTAAAACCAAGCTGAATGTCTTCTCAGCTTACAACAAATTAAAACCAAGGACAGCATCTTTCCATCCTATTGTATTCAAAAAGGGTTTTTTTGGGGGAAAAATTCAATAAACCATTCTATTAAAAATGCTAATTTTAAAAGCACACCAAAACATAATAATTCAAGGAGCTGTTGTTGTAACCTCTTCCCATCTGCAGCTAATGAAATCTGGAAAATGGACCTTTCCATGAGCCATTTTCTGTGATCAACGTTGCCTGTCATTTTCAATCAAACTCTTCTTGCAGGAAATGGTCTCAAAACAGCACTGATACAACTCACGAAAGAAAACTTTGCAACAGGGTAACATTCTGCATCAGATCCCCTTACATTTGTGCTTAATAAAGGAAAACAGAGGGAGACCAACAGGTACACCTTATTCTTTTAAACTTTCCGCTATGTTTTCACACAGCCCTGTGTTCAGCACCAGTTTCTTGTTTTAGCTGCAGACTTTCTTGCTCCACTTCAACAATCTACAAGGCTAAGGGGGTCTCAGGATGCTACGAATGGAAACACAATATTTTTTATACCTCCTTGGGTTTTTCCCAGACAAATATGTTCCAAATAAACAGAGGGAGCTTTCATCTGGCTATTTCAGAGCCTCTTAGTAATGACTCTAATTTGGTCATTGCAAAGCCAGATGGAAAAGATATTATCTCTTTATGGTAGGGGGACAGAATTTCATCGTTGCAAAATAACAAACACACACACATACCATGTAGCTTCCAGATGTGTCAGACTATATTTTCCATCATCCCCAACGGG
This sequence comes from Sceloporus undulatus, assembly GCF_019175285.1. Taxonomy (NCBI): domain Eukaryota; kingdom Metazoa; phylum Chordata; class Lepidosauria; order Squamata; family Phrynosomatidae; genus Sceloporus; species Sceloporus undulatus. Next base: position 4,867 of record NW_024804299.1, read on the forward strand.
TTTCAGGTTTGGGGAAATGTGGTCTAACATTTCTGGGGGAAACAAGGGGGCTTTGGGTGGGGGGAACAGGGTCACAGCTAGGAAGCCAGATCAGCCATAGAGAGATGGGTGCAGATTGGAGGAGATGAAGTAACTCAAGATGAATGAGCACTTGCAAATTTTCTCATCTGTAGTCAGAAAAAGTGTTTTAAGATAGAATCATAGACTCATAGAGTTAGAGGAGATCAGAAGGGGCATCCAGTCCAACTCCCTGCCATGCAGGAATACACAATGCATCCCCAACAGATGGCCATCAAGACTCTGTTTAAAGACCTCTAAAGAAGGAGACCCCACCATGCTCCGAGGGAGTGTCTTCCACTGTCGAACAGCTCTGTCAGGAGGTTCCTCCTAACATTTAAGTAGAATCTCTTTTCCTGTAGTTTGAACCCATTGCTCCATGTTCTAATCTCTGGAGCATCAGAAAACAGGCTTGCTCCATCCTCAATGTGACATCTCTTCAACTATTTAAACATGGCTATTATGTCACCACTTAACCTTCTCTTCTTCCATCTAAGCATACCCAGCTCCTTAAGTCTCTCCTCATATGTCATGGGTTTCCACACCTTTCTCCATTTGAGTTACCCTCCTCCCCAGTTTCTCAACATCCTTTTTGAATTGTGATGTCCAGAACTGGAGGCACCATTCGAGGTGAGGCCTGATGAAAGCAGAATAGAGTGGCACTATTACTTTCT
>NW_024804300.1:0-5597 GCF_019175285.1 Sceloporus undulatus
TTTCTATCCAGATGCTCTCCATCCGGCCTCCAGGATTTAAGCCCTGGGTCTTTTCTCAGGTGTCAACATCCCTGATCTATAAAGCTATTCCTCCTCCTTTCCTTTTTGGCCTATTCCTCTTTGGAAGGTTATACCCCTCTATTAGTCCTTTCCCTTCATAAGACTCATCCCAACAGGTTTCAGTGCTCCCTGTTTGATCATATTTGCTTCCCTTTGTTAGTGGTTCAAGTTCATAGATGTCTCTGTCTCCTAGAGATAGGAGCAGTAAAGAACTGAATAGGGTTTTGGGGAGCTATGGTCCAAAACACACGGCAGAAATCATCCTTTCTGAAACCGCTTTAAGTGCCCTGGGTCAATGCTAGGGCATTCTGGGAACTGTAGTTTTGTGAAACATTGGGCCTTCTCTGTCAGAGAACTCTGGGGCCACAGCAAAGTATAGTTTCCCAGGGTTCCCTAGCACTGACCCAGGACTGTTAAAGGGGTCTCAAACTGGATTGTTTCTGCAGTGTGTTTTATTATTATTATTACTATTATTATTATTAGATTTATTTCTATCTCACTCTTTTCCCAGAACTGAGCCTCAGAGTGGCTTCACAACATTAAAAAAGAGGACAATTAAGAAACATAGAAAAAGGTACATTAAAAAAGAATTAAATTATTCCAGTAATGATGGGCCTATATTGATGAATAAAGAAATGCAAAAGGCACAAAACAAGTGTCTGAGAAGAAAACGGGTGACAGCAGAACAGGGAGAGAGAGAGAGAGATCTAGTGGGAATCTCAGGTATTCAGGGATCAGAAACAGAGTCTTACAAAGGTCTTTGCAGATAGTCCTCCAGAGAATAGGACCCAGAACAATGGAGGCAAACTACAGGAAAAGAGGCTCCACCTAAAATTAGGAAGGACTTCCTGACAGTATGAACTCATACACACACATATCTAACAGATGGGAGTCTTGGGGGAAAACTGAATAGGGTTTTGGAGAGCTGTGATCCAAAACACACTGCAAACAGAATCCAGTTTGACACCACTTTAACTGCCATGCCTCAATGCTGTGGATTTCTAGGAAGTGTCGTTTGTTGTGGTACCAGAGCAAAAGAAACAAGACAACTCATGCTTACATTGTTAGTATCTCTCTCTCCTTCTGTGTGTGTGTGTGTATATATATATATGTGTGTGTGTGTGTATATATATATATGTGTGTGTGTGTGTGTGTGTGTGTGTGTATATATACACACCATCTATCTATATTCATTATTTCCGATTCTGTGTTTTCTCTGCAAAGGAACCACAAAAGGGAGGTTAACACCTGGGAATATTCAACCAATCTCCATGAAGCTGCCATTCTTCTGCACAGAGCCTCCCTGCCTGCAGGTGGTGCTGCTTCCCTCCTCCTGCCTCCCAGACTCAAGGCTGAGGCCCCGCTTCCTTCGCAGAGACAGTGACCCTATGGAAGGTGGGGAGTGGGCAGAGAAGGGAGGGGCCAAGGGCAGGGCCATGCAAATTTAGAACCAAAGGGGAGAGAGGAGAAAATGTCATTTCTTCAGCTGGTATTGCAATTCCTGCATCATGGCCAGGCGGTGGCGCTGTGTCACTCCCTCAAGTCCAGCACTCCAGAGAGAAGCAGCAACCCTTGGCTCAGATGACTAGTAGGCGTGGTCTAGGGCGGGGCCAGGCAAATTTTAGACCAATCGCATGGGAAGAGAGCCCCAAAGTCTCTACTTGGCCCCAGAGTCCCCTGGAGGTGAGGCTGTGAGGGTGGGGAAGGCATGGCTGGGGGCCATGGAGAGGTCCATGGGCGAAGGGGGCTTCTGGGGCCGGAGGGGGAGTGGAGGGCAAGGCAGGTGGAGGGAGGGTTGAGGGCAGGTCAAGGTCTCACTCTGGCCTGGAAGGACCTCGCAAGGAGAGGGGACTCTGGACGGAAAGAGAGAGGATCAGGTACTTTAAGTGTGCTTTTGGCAGTTGGGCTGATGACAATACAGTATGCAAGAAAAGTGATCAGCCTAATGTTAACTTGTCAGGGTTTTTATGATACCATTCTCAGCCTTTTTGTATCTTGTTGCAAGGAAGAAGGCAGCAGAGCCTCCTTCTCTGGTTTGTTGCTCTGGTCTTTTAAGAGGGCAGCCTTGAGGGAGCCATGAGCAATGATGGACTTTTCAGGAGCCCCTCTCAGAGCAAAAGGGAGGAGGAGAAGATTCCTGTGTGGATGATGGGAGCAACAGTCACTCATCCATGCGGTCCATTGTTTGTGCCACTTCAAAATGCGTGTCAATCATAGGAAGTGTCTGTCAGTGTGTGTGTGTATATATATCTATTATTAACCTTTATTTATGAAGCGCTGTAAATTTACACAGCGCTGTACATTCAGTCTTTTTAGTCAGACCTCGGGCTAACAATCTAAATAGATAGAAGATTCAATTACTTAGTTTTGCAACTACTTGCCTCACTTTGAGCAACCATCAGATCACCTGAGTAATTGAAAGTAGTTGCAAAACTAACCAATTGAATCTTCTATCCATTTATTTTAAACATATTTGTTCCTCCTTATTCCTGTTATTCTTTTTTTATTTTATTTTTTGTTTCAGGCTGTATGAAAAATAAATTTCATTGAGGAATATAATAGGAGTAGGATTTAAGACTAAGAAAAAACACCAGGAGCCCTGGTGGCGCAGTGGTTAAATGCCTGTAATGCAGCCATTCACTCAAAAGCACAAGGTTGCGAGTTCAAGACCAGCAAAAGGGCCCAAGCTCAACTCAGGCTTGCATCCTTCCGAGGAGGGAACTAAAATGAGTACCCAGACTGTTGGGGGGCAAATTAGCTTACTTGCTAATTAGCTTACATGCTGTTCACCGCTATCATCCTTGGAATAGCGGTATATAAATAAAACAAATTATTATTATTATTATTATTATTATTATTATCTAGCTCCGGAATAGGACAAGGATTAACCCCCAAATAGCCACTACTCCCCAGCCCTGGCTTTGACTGCCAGCTCTGGTCCCACGGCAAACGGCAATTCCCAGAATTCCCTGGCACACAGCCTGGGCAGTTAAAGGGGTCTCAAACTGGGTTCTTTCTGCAGTTTGTATTATTATGATTATTATGATTATTATTTATTTGAACCCCCCTCTTTTCCCACAACTGGGACTCAGAGTGTCTTCACAACACTGAAAAACAGTACAATTAAAAACATAGAAAATGTGCATTAAAAAGGAATCAAATTATTCCAATAATGTTGAACCTATATTGATGACTAAAGAAAGGCAAAAGACACAAAACAAGTGTATGAAAAGAAAACGGTCGACAGCAGAGAGAGAGAGATCTAGTGGGAATCTGACTTATTCAGGGACCAGAAATGGAGTCTTACAAAGCTCTTTGCAGAGAGCCCTCCAGAGAATAGGACCCAGAACAATGGATGCAAACTACAGGAAAAGAGGCTCCAGCTAAACATTAAGAGGAACTCCTGGGAATCATCAATCAATCTCCATGAAGCTGCCTTTGTTCTGCGCAGAGCCTCCCTGCCTCCAGGTGGCGCTGCTTCCCTCCTTCTTCCTCCCAGACTCCAGGCTGAGGCCCCGCCCCCTTCCAGAGACAGAGATCCAAAGGAAGGCGGGGAGAGGGCAGGAAGGGTGGGAGGGGCCAAGGGCGGAGCCTTGCAAATTAGGTACCAATGGGGAGAAAGGAGAAAATATAATTGCTTCAGCTGGTATTGTAATTCCAATGCCATGACCAGGCGGTGGCGCTGTTTCCTTCCCTCAAGGCTGATGCACCACCTCCTCCCAGCAACCATGGAACAAACAGCCACTGAAGTTCAGAGGAATAGTGGGCACAGTTGGGGGCGGAGCCATGCAAATATTAGACCAATAGGATGTGAGAATAACCCCAAAGTCTCTCCTGGGCACTAGAATGCCCCTGGAGGCAAGGCTATGAGGGCAGGGAGTGTGTGGCTGGGAGGCCATGGAGAGGGCTGTGGACAAAGGGGTTTCTGGGGCTATAGAGGGAGCAGAGTTTGAGGAGGAGGAGGGACGTCTGGGGCCAGGGCAAGGTCTCACTGTGGCCTGGAAAGATGTCCCAAGGAGAGGGGCCTCTGGGCGGCTAGTGAGGAAAGTATGCACTTTTTAGGTGTAATTGGTTTTCAATTTTAAAGCCAGCACCCACCATTACTTCCTGGTAATCTCTGGGTAAAGCTGTCTTCTTGTAGGAATTTTGTTCCAGCTTTTTTGTATCTTGTTTCAAGGAAGAAGGAAGCAGCACAATGGCTTCCACCAGTTTCTTTTCTTCTTTTCTGGTTTCCTGATTTGTAGTTTAAGGGGATGTCCATGAGGGACCCCTCTCAGAGGAAAAGGGAGGAGGAGAGGCTTCTGTGGATGATGGGCATAACAGTCTGGAAGGATCCATCGTTTGCACCATGAAGGCAGACCTTTTCCTTCTCCCCTTTTCATTTCTTGTTTTTGGGCACAATTATCACTCCGTTAGTTTTGCGCCAATTCAGAATCCATGTCACTCATGGGAAGTATATATATATATATATATGTGTGTGTGTGTGTATATATATATATATATATGATTCAATTCATTAGTTTTGCAACTACTTTGAATTACTCAGGCGATCATATGGCCCCTCATAGTGAGGCAAGTAATTCCATCTGTTGCCACAATAACATAAACCAAAATTTACACATATGCTCTTCATTTTTACATTATAAGAGTTCTTTTCATCAACAAGCTCAGCTACTATTGTTATCCCACTTCCCTTCCCCAAACTTCAGGAATTCAACTTAACCATTATTACACAGCACAGTTCTTGTGACACTTCTGTAAATACTGTTATTGTGTGAATGACTGAGATGCATCTTGAAGTGGCTCAAACTAGCAAGGATGACAATCAGGCCAAAAAAGAAGTGACTACATTTATTGTTGTTGTTGTTGTTGTTGTTGTTTATTAACCTGATCAGCAATTCAGCAATAGGAGTAGGATTTAACACTAAGAAAAAACATCTTACTCCGGAATAAGACAAGGATTAACCCCCAAATTGCCACTGCTCCCCAGCCCTGGCTTTGACTGCCCTGGATCAATGCTAAGGCATTCTGGGAAATGGGGTTTTGTGAGACATTGATCCTTCTCTGTCAGAGAGAGCTCTGGTCCCAAACTACAATTCCCAGGATTCCCTGGAACTCAGCCAGGGCAGTGAAAGCAGTCTTTCCGAATTGTGTTCTTTCTGCAGTCTGCTTTGGACCGAACCCACCTCAGAATCGACCAAATAATAGTAATAATAGTATTTTGTGGGTCTTTCAGGCCCTGAGGCCTTGTTCTGGAAGAGTCCATTCCTGGCGTTTCGCCAGCATCTGTGCCTGGCATCTTCAGGGAAAGCTGGCATGGAAGAGAGTGGGGCACATAGACTGTGGTTTATGGGGAAGGGACTTCCATGTTCATTCAGAGTCTCCATTGAGTTAAGGATCCCTTCTCTTCTGGTGCTTTTCATTTCCATTTGATAGGTCTGGATTTTGGTGTTTTTTAGGACTGGTGGCCAAACTTTGGTCCAAAACACACTGCAGAAGTAATCCAGTCTGAGACCGCTTTAACTGCACTGGCTCAA
>NW_024804301.1:0-5596 GCF_019175285.1 Sceloporus undulatus
TCTGGCAGAAGACACCCTGAACACCTAACTGAAGGTGGATTCTGACAGTCTGCCTCCCCAAGCCTTATCGCCCTCCTTTTGGCTTGTCAGGATAAGCCATATGGAACTCTTTAACCAACTTATCAGCATTTACATCTTTTACGTTCACCCATTCAGCCATGTCTACAGGAAAATGCTTCCACTGCACCAAATACTCTAATTGCCCCCGCATCATTCTAGAGTCCAACACTTTTACAATTTCAAAATGCTCTTCTCCTCCAATCAGCAGAGGCAGTGGTTCCATTTTCTCCTCGTCTTGGTTACTCCTCCCAATCGCTGGTTTCAACAAACTGAAATGGAAAACATTGTGTAAATGTTTATACATTTTTGGAAGGTCTAACTCGGCCGTCACCTCTGTGATTAGCCGTTTGACCTTAAAAGGTCCCACAAACTTAGGTCCCAATTTTTTGCAAGGCAGCCGACACTTCAAGTTTTTTGTCGATAGAAAAACTTTGTCCCCCACTTTGATATCCCAACTTGGTTTCCGGTGTTGATCCGCAAACCTTTTGTAGTCTAGCTTAGCTTGCTTTAGAGCATCCTCCACCTTCCCCCAATTGTCTCTTAATAGTTGGCTCCAATTCCCCACTGACACTGGATCCTCCGGGGCTGGAGTTAGTTGAGGGATGACTCTTGGCTCGTAGCCGTATACCGCCTGAAATGGTGACACCCCCGTACTGGCGTGTACCCCCATGTTAAACGCCACCTCCGCGTGGGCCAGCAGGTCCATCCAGTTGTCCTGTAGGTGGTTTACATAGCATCTTAGGTATCTTTCCACACACTGATTAGTGTGTTCCACCTGACCATCTGTAGCTGGGTGAAAAGCTGTGCTCAGCGCTAATTGCACCCCTAATTTGTCCTGTAAGCACCTCCAAAATTGAGAAATAAAGGTTCCTCCTCTATCGGAGACTATCTTATCTGGTAAACAATGTAACCGGTACACATTTTCGATGAACAAGTCTGCCAACCGTGGCGCGCTGGGTACTCCCTTACACCCCACGTAATGCACTTGCTTGGAAAACAAGTCTGCGATCACCCAAATGGTGTCTTTGCCCTTGCTGTCAGGCAAGTCTGTAATAAAGTCCATGCCTATGTGTTGCCAGGGCCGAGTGGGGGTTTCCAATGGCCTTAACAACCCACTAGGTTTCCCTGTGTTCGGCTTAGCTCTGGCGCAAACCACGCAGCTTTGAACATAGTTCTCCACCTCTTTCCGCACCCCTGGCCACCAATATTTGCTTCGCAGATTGTGCCAAGTTTTCACAAATCCCCAATGTCCCGCCGCCTTGACATCATGGCACGCTGCCATTACCTTAGCCCTTAAGTTCTCGGGCACATATATCTTATTGTCCTTGCCCCACAATCCATGTTCCGTCTGCTGTAATTCACTTTTCAATTTATTAAGTTCTAGGTCCCCTTCGTAGGCCTGGAGGATCTCTCGTAATAGGGGGTCTAAGTCTGCGACTGCCCGCTCTTGTTCCCTTTTTGTCTGGCTTCGTGTGGTCACCCCCAGCCCCAGCTGTTGTGCTGTGAACAGGGCCTGTTTCTCCAACTCCTCCTTTTCCCCAGGCCCGTGCATCCGTGAAAGCCCATCAGCCAGCCCATTCTCCCTCTCTGGGATGAATTTTATGGTAAAATTGAATTTTAAAAAATCTTTAGCCCATCGGCGCTGTTTTGGGCTTAGCTGCCTCAGAGTCTGCAGTGCCTCTAAGTTCCGGTGATCCGTCCATACTTCGAAGGGGTGGGGAGCCCCCTCCAGGAATTGCCTCCAAATGTCTAAAGCCCACTTAATAGCAAATGATTCCCGTTCCCAGCATGATTCCCGTTCCCAGCATGGCCAATTTGCTTGCGTCGAATCAAACTTCTTGGAGGAATAAGCACAAGGTCTGAGCTGGCCCCCCTCATCCCGCTGCAGTAACACTGCACCCACTGCTGCATCCGAAGCATCCACCTGCACTACGAAAGGCTGCTCGGGGTCGGGGTGCTTAAGTATTGGCTCTGAGCTAAACAACTGCTTCAAAGCTTCAAACGCCTTAGTGCATTCTGGAGTCCAGTTAATCTTGTTAGATGGCTTGTGTTTCTCTGTCCCCGTGGGGGTCTGCCCTCGCTGCTTCCTCCCTTCCCCCTTAGAGGTTTTTAACAGATTAGTAATAGGTAGCGCCACTTGAGCAAAATCCGGGATGAATTGTCTATAAAAGTTTGCAAATCCCAGGAACCTCTGCACCTGCTTGCGCGTCTTGGGTTCAGGCCAATTTAAAACGTCTTGGACCTTGTGGGGGTCCATATGCAGTCCCTGAGTGGACACCCTGTACCCCAGGAAGTCAAGTGCATCTGTGTGGAAGTGGCATTTGGACAGTTTTACATACAATTTGTGGTCCAGCAACCTTTTCAGCACTTTTCTGACCAGTTGCACATGGCTATTTAGGTCCTGAGAATAGATCAAAATGTCACCTAGATACACTAACACTCCTTCAAATAGCAGATCATGCAATACTTCGTGTACAAGCTTCATGAAGCAAGAAGGACCTCCCGAAAGTCCAAAAGGAAGAACCAAATATTCAAATGCCCCCAGCGGACAATGGAATGCGGTTTTGTACTCATCTCCTTCCTTGATTCTTACTCGGAAGTAAGCATCCCGCAAATCCAGCTTAGTGAAAATCTTCCCTGTGGATAGCCAACTCAGCATATCCTTCATCAGGGGAAGTGGGTATCTACTGCAGGTGCTTATGGCATTCAGGTTTTTATAGTCCGTTACCAGCCTCAAGGTTCCATCCTTCTTTTCCCTGAAAAACACTGGAGCCCCGAAAGGCGAGCTGGAAGGGCGAATAAACCCCCTGGCCAGGTTTTTCTCAATAAATTCCTTGAGCGTGCTCATTTCCCGGGGTGTCATGGGATACATTTTTGGTTTGGGTGGGGCAACCCCTGGATTCAGTTCTATTGCGCAGTCTGTGTCCCTGTGGGGGGGGGGCAGCACATCACATTCCTTTTCTTCAAAAACCTCCCCCAAATCTCGATATACCTCTGGGAACCCTAACGGAGGTTGGACCCCTGTCCCTGCGCTCCTGGCACAGGGGCCCCTCATTTTTACTGTCAAAGCTTGACTATCCTCGGCGGACGAGTGTCCGTTCCACCTCAGATGCTGCTTGCAGCCTGGGTCGTTAAAAGTCAACAGCTTGTTCCTCCAATTGATAGCAGGGTTGTGCTGCGCCAGCCAATCTATGCCTAGCACCAAGTCCCAGCCCTGAGTTGCTCCAATTACGAACTGTATGGGTTCCTGGTGCCCAGCAATTTTCAACGTTAAAAGTTCTGTTTGTGTCCTACTGGGCACCCCCCCCCCCATCATGGAGCCATCCATCTGCATGAACGGGATCTCCTCAGGTAGAGGCTCTTGGTTAATTCCCCATTCCTGCACGGTTTTAGGGCTCATTAGGCACCTGGTGCAGCCCGAGTCCAAGGCTGCCAGCAAAGTTCCCAGAGTTCCTTTGCGCTTGTGCCCAAGTTTCACTTCCAAAAAATAAATGGGCACTCCCCCACTCACCACGTTTGGGATGTTCCCATCCTGGTCTGCATCCTCCTGGTGCGCCTCAAAACGTGGAGCTCCCGTTCCTGGGTGGGTGACTTGCCCCGCAGTCTCCCTTCTTGCTCCTCCTCCGGAGCTCGGCGGCACCTTGCCGATGGCCTTGTCGCCGGCCTTTTCTGGACACTTGGCAATGAGATGTCCCTTCATGCCACAAGCCAAGCAGAGCCCCAGCCTCATCCTGCGCTGTTTCTCAGACTCCCCCAGCGCTTTTGGGTGCTGTTGTGCGCCTCCTCCGTAGGGCTTTACCATAGCCTTGCCCTGTTGAAGTGCCGCCCGCTGTTTGGCCAGTCGCACTCGCTCCTTGGTGGTCTCGGCTTCTCCGGCCCACCGCATCCATTCCTGCAGCCCCTGCGGGTTCCCTCGCATCAGCACCCACTCTAGTATTTCGGAGTTGAGTCCGTCCTGAAACTGACGAACCAGCATGGGCTCTGGGAAATCTGGGATTTGGGCGGCCACACTTCTAAATTCTAACACATACTCCCCCACGGATCGCTTGCCTTGTTGCAGTGTCATGAATTTAGTTTTAGCGCGGTCTACTCGGAAGGGATCTTCAAATCATGCTCGAAGCGCTGTCATGAAGGCCCCCAAATTCTGCAGCTCCGGAGCCCTGCAGTCGTAGAGCTGCACCAGCCACTGGGCCACCTGGCCCTCTAACCTTCCAGCCACGCAGCGCACCTTTTCTCCTTCGTCCGGGAAGTAGTCTCCTCTGGTCCTCATGTGTCCCGCCACCTGAGCCAGGAAGAAAGGGAGCTGTTCCGGATCCCCGTTAAATTTGGCTTCCAGCTTACTAGCCAGGAGCTCCCTCAGCGCCTCAGTTTCTCCTCTCCCCCTCCTGGGGCCCGCGTTTAGATCGCTGTGCCGTGAGTGGGGTCGCGAGGTAGTCTCTGCCTCCTCGTCGCTCTCCTCCTCCGTGCCCTCGCCGAACGCATCCGTCGCCGGCTTGGGGGTGGAGTGATTCTCCCGCTGCTCTGACTCTCTGGTAGTTACTTGAGACATCAGGGATTTCAGTTCCCTCAAATCCTCCTTAAGGCCCGCCACCTCATCTGCCAGGTTTTCCTCCCTTGGCGCCCTCAGCATGGCCTCTCCCACAGCTTGGTCCCAAGCTGTTACTCTGCCGGCTCTGCAGCGCTTCTTCTCGTCCTCCGGGAGTGGAAACCACAGCTCCTCCAGGAGTCCGCCTCCATTGCCCATTTGCTTGGGTCTGGCTCCCCGCTGCTCAGCGCCCTCGAGAGATTTCTCCCACTCCCAAATCCCTCCTGAAGCGGTTGGCACCTTTCCTGGTGGCGGAGGTTCCTTGGTCGTCATTTTGTGTAGGAGTTTTGGCAAACTGTGAGACTCTGGAAATACTCTGGCCAAAGATCCACAACAAACTTCAGGTGAAACAGAAAATTTATTGATAGAACTGGAACAAAGTATTCTTGCCACGTCTTTGCCAAAACTGAAGACCCAGAATGGAATCAGAACCTTAAGATTCCCTCCAGCCCCTCCCAATGAGTTGGTTCCCAGCACCTTTCCCTTTGATGTAAACCCCTTTCTTTGATCTGTAAAAGTAAGGAGGGAGGGTTTGACCATTTGGTTCCTGGCTTTCCTATGGCGCCGAGATCTAAGGCTGTATACCGGATTGGGCTCAGATTCTCAATAGCCCCTCATAAATTACCTGCTGCCCTGTCCTACGTGACCATCCGGCTCATTCCCCATGGAACCTTTCCCCCCTCGTTCCAATGTTGCTGCCTGTTTGGTGATGTATCTATCTATCTATCTATTCATCGGTCTATTCTTCTATCCATCTATCTGTCTGCTTGTCTGACTGCCTGTCGGTTTATCTATCCATCTCTCTATCTATCTATTTATCTATCTATCTATCTCTCTATCTATCTATCTATCTATCTAGCAGAAGACACCCTATTTACCCATCTATCTATCCATTTATCTATCCCTCCCTTTAACCATCTATCTATCCATCTATTTAACCATCTATCTACC
>NW_024804302.1:0-5594 GCF_019175285.1 Sceloporus undulatus
AGAGGGCATCTATTGGGGGAGAGATTCAAACTGCTCCTCTGAAAGCTTTCATTGGCCTAGGACCACCTTGGCCTAACGGTCCTGAGCCACAGGTGCCCATATATACCCGTGCGCAACTGTGCAAGACCCCAGGACGGCGATCAACATGGCAGCGCCACGCAGGAGGGTCCCGGTCCGCATCGCCTACTGGACCGATGAGGAGGTCGGGATCCTCCTGGACTCCCTGATGCCACAGGCAGCTGCAAGAAGGGTGATGGCCAGCACCAACAAGCCCAACCGGGGGCATTTTCTGTAGTCATCGCGTGCCCTCCGAGACCAAGGGTTTCAAAGAACGCTGCACCAATGTAGAGTGAAGTTTAAAACTCTCAAGGCAGTGTTCTTTGAAACCCTTGAAGATTTCGGAGAGGAGCCCCCAGTTGACAGGCGGCCACCATTCTTCTCGCAGCTGAAGGACCTGTGGGTCAGGGGCCAAGACCGGAAGATCGTCGTCCTCCAGGTAAGTCTGAGCTCTTGCCATGCCCTGTCCTCCCCTCCTTGCCCCTTCCCTTGCCCTCCTCTCCTTCCTGCATGGTGCCAATGCCATCCCTCCTCTTCCCTTCTGCAGGCGTGCGGCCGAGGCGGAGGCGGAGGGAGGGAGGGCACCGTGCCAGGTCGCCCTCTCCATCATCCTCGGGGGACGAGGATGTCCCCGAGGGTGGGCCACAGCCAGGACCAGCTGCTGTGGCCCCTCCGCAGCCAGAGCAGGCTCCTCTGGCGGCAGGTAGGTCCCCAGGGTGAGGGGTGGGGGTTGCCTGACTGCAGACCCCATGACACTTGTGCCCTCCTCTGCCATGCCAGCATGGTAACTTGGGCCTTTTCTTCCTCTTTTGCAGGGCTTGAAGTCCTTGCTGCTGTTGCTGCCGCCGAGGAAGAGGAGCCTGGCCCGAGCCGCCGCCTGCCTGGCCAGCCAGAGGACTTGGCCCTGGATGCCAGGGCCATGGATTGCCTCCTCCAAGCCCGGCAGTAAGGTAAGTGTGGAGGTGAACCCAGGGAGGGGAGTGGGGGCACCCAGAAACCCTGCCTGTGGGAGTGGGTGATGGGCTCCACCGGCTGATCCTAACCATCCTTTTCCCCCCACAGAGAACTGGACTGAGCGGAGGTTCTCTGCCCTGGAGGACAAGGTGGAGAAGCTGGCTGAGAGAGTGTCCTCCATGGAGGAGACCCTCCAAGAAATCCTCCGCCAGTTGCCCGCCCCACCCCCACCTCCCCCTCCCTGAAGCAGCTTCCCTCCCCTACCCCCTCTGCCATCCCCCCTTCACCACCACCGTTTCCCATCCCCCTTCCCTTTGTAAATAGTTGTAAATAAGATTTTTATTGTTGTTATTGTTAATAAAAAACTTTATTTTTTTAAAAAAAATTGTGTGGTTCATTGTGCGCAACTGCGGCAGTGTGGCTGTGTGTGTGAATGTGACAGCTTAGGCACAACTGTGCACTCTAAACCTAGGCAGGAGTGCTGTGAGGTAGCAATGTCCAAACTCTGTCCTTCCAGGCGTTTGGACGTCATCTCCCAGAATCCCAGACCACAGGGCAAGGTGGCTGGGGCTTCTGGGAGATGAAGTCCAAACACCTGAAGGACAGAGTTTGGACATTGCTGGTTTGGGGACCAGTGAGCCAGGCATGGTGGGAGGAGGGAACAGGAAGGGTAGAAGGGCTGGGAGGGGACAGGAAGGGCTGGGAGGGGACACATACCCTGGGAGGCGAAATGATGTCTTTATGGGACATCACGGGACCTAGTGCCTTGTCAGTGCTCCCTGCCCCTTGATCCCAGGCCCCCTCTAGTTGCCCTTTGCCTTTGGGGGTGGGTTGTGGGCGGTGGGACTGCCACTGAGTCACTGAAGAGGCTGGAGGATGGCCCAGCAAGAGGCTGCTGAGCCAGTTCCACCTCCATGGCAACTCCCTGCTCCTCAGCTGGAAGGATTGCTCTTGCTGGGGGCTCCTGCTGCCCTACCCCTTCCTCCATGACCCTGGGGACAGCCCTGCCTCTTCCACCCTGCTCCCTACGTACCCTTCTGCGTCTCGGGCCACCCTGCCCTCCCCTCATGATCTCCAGCATTTGCCCCAACAGAACAGTCTGCACTTCCAAGGTGGTGTTGAGTTGCCTCTGCTCCTGGACTGTGGTCTCGTGATGTTGGTCTGATCTGTCTATTGCTCTATCCTGGCTCTGAACGGCCCTCTCTTGAACTTCCAGTGTCCTCTCTTGAAATCCCAGTGCCCTTTCCATGATCTCCCTGCAGGACTGTCTGCCCCTCTCCCTGTCCTCAAAGGCTCGCTGCCCCTGCTCCATCAGTGCTGTCATGTGCTCTGCTGAGCAAGCCTTGAGCTGATCCACAGCTGCCACAGTTCTAGTAGCTGCTGACGGACGCACCCTTTTCTTCTTGGTCGCAAGTCGCTCCTCTGCTGACATGGCAGCTATTGGATTACCTTCTCCTTCTCCTTCTTCTGCTTCAGTTCGTCCTCCTACTATTGGGCATACAACCAGAGAGTCATAGAAGCCTACAGTTAGCAGAGACCCTGAGGGCCATCTAGTCCAACCCCATTCTGCCATGCAGGAACTCTCACTCAAAGCTTCCTCAATGTGGCAAAGGGTAGAGCTTCAAACTAAGGGTGTGGGGAAAGGAGAGATTTACATGCAAGGGAGAGGTGCCTTAGGAATGTGGGACACATGCAGCACATGACCATGCCAGGGACACTCACAATCCTACTTCCACAGCAACCTTGCAAACATACCAGCATAGTAAGCAGTGAAAGATACATGCCACAATCGCGCAGTTGAGCCATGCAGTTTACCCTATTATTATTATTTATTAAACATAAACATAGGGTTTACCTTGCATATTCTCTTCGGCCTCACTGCCATCGCTGGCGGGTGCACTGGCCCGGGAGAGAGGTGAGCGGTCACGGTAGCTGCTGGTTGTGGAAGAGGATCCAGCACGAGATGGTGGTCTCCTTCTGGAGCTCCCGGCCCCAGCAGACATTCATCTGAGCAGGGCGCGAGGGTCCAGAGGTCTCTGGCTGCTGGAGGAATCGCCCGAGTCGGGGTGTTCCTCCTCCTCCTGCTCCTCATCTGTATGACAAGGGACAAGGGTCATCTCTGCCCTGTGCCCACCCCGGGGCCACATCTTCCCCTTCTCCCATTTCCCCCTCCCTTCCCCCCAGGGGCCATGGCGCACCTTACCGTGAGGAGGCATCAAAAGGTCTTGGGCACATTCAAGGTCCGGGATCTCGTCCTCCTCCTCCTCCACCACCACAGGCTCCGCTCTGGCTGGCTGGCCCACCGGGACCCTCACACGCTCCCCACTGGTGGCTAGTCTGTTGGGTCTGATGCTTCCATCACTTTTAATGAAAGCATGCAGCTCCTTGTAAAAGGGCAGGGGGGTGGTCTTCTTAGTACCTCTGGCCTGGGCATCTCTGTATTGTTTGTATTGAGATTTCAGCTATTTGCATTTTTGGTGACACTCCTCCAAAGTTCTGTTGTGGCCCTTGGCTCTCATGGCTTCTTCCACTTCTCGATATGTGTCAGCATTCAGGTAGGACTGCTCCAATTTCTGCAGAATATTTGGCTGTGACCATATAGCTATGAGGTCAGCCATCTCCACATGAGACCAAGACGTCCCCCTGCCTTTTTTCGGGGTGCTGGTGGATGGCTGAGCCATCCTGCCTGGTGGCAAAGGGGAGCCACCACACAGCTGTGCCAGGAGCAGCCGAACTGTGCCCGTTCCCAGGTGAAAATGGCGCAAGAATGTGTGTAGGGGGTCACTTTAAATTCCAAACTTTCCCTTATCACTTTCTACAACCAAAACATCCGCCGGCAAAACTTACAACTTCCCGCGATTCCAGCAGCGCATGCGCACATGCAGCTCTAGGGTTAGGGTTACGAGACTTAAAATGCGCTGCAGCTGTGCCGCAGCTTCCACACCTGCATGGCAGCGGACGCTGCAATTAAAGCCTGACTGCAAACCACGCATGTCCCGGAACCCCGACCCATTATGCGACGCAGCTGACACGGAGCTTTTAAATGGGCAACTTAAATTTGCGGCGTGCCAATTGTGGCATACCGGTGCAGCAGCTTATATACGGAGATGCGCACGTACGCCGCATATCAAAAAGAAGCAGAAAAAAGCAGCACCTTTTTAATGCTGCTTCTTCCCGCTTGGGGCGTGCAGGCGGCGTGTTCATGGCGGCATTCAGGTAAGGGCCATCTGAAGGCTATACCTTCATGACGTCATGAACACACTCCTTTTTGCCCGTCTGTATCCCGCCTGTGATATCCTGGGTCAGTCTCAAGCGACCAAAGTCCTGAACCGCCTGCAAGCAGGGTTGGGTCTGCGATTTCCAGTGCATCTTTACACCTGCCATTTTGTCCCTCACCTATTGCTACAGGGCTTTTTCGGAAGTTGGATGTATCCTTCGAGCCTGTGCAATGGATTTTTCTGGTGGAGCGCAGCGTGCACACAACTGGCCTCACCCTTTAAACCAGAGTTTCATCTGCTGAAGCCTTGACAAGCATGGACAATGGCAGCGAGGTCCTTGGGTCGTAGGTTTGATTAGAGTTTCCTTCTCTTAGATGGTTGACCTTGCAGGGTTAGACGAGCACCATCTGCCTGGGTTTGGGATTAGAGTTTTCCTTCTCCTAGGATGGTTTCCCTAAGGCTAGAGAGCCCATCCTGCCCTTTGGCACTCTTGGTCAGACCGTTTGGTTGTGACCTGTCTGGCATGGGAGGCCCTACCGGTGGCTATTATACCACCGCCAGCATAGCTCACAATTTCATTAGGGTATGTAAGCCTCTCCCCCACGATAAGGGGGCGTCAATGGAGAGGTGTATGTTATATGCATATTTTATATGTTATATTGTTTTTTAAGCTTTGTATTTTTAATATTTCATACTGCTTTAACTTAGTCTGTTTTAAATTTTGTAAGCCGCCTTAATTCCCTCTAGTGGGAGGATGGTGGAATATGTAAATAGAATAATAATATGATACTACAATTCAGTCATAGCAAATTTGACCTACACATACAGAAAAATGGGAAACAGAGAACGATGGGGATGAAAATATTCTCTTCATCTTGATATGCAGCTAAAAGTAGCTTAAATGTAATGAAAGTTTTTTACAGTACAGTGGGCTCTTCACATACACTGACGTTAGGGGTGAAGGACTCACATGAATGTGGAAGAACCACAAATAAAAAAAAGCTATTCTTTTTACCTGAGAGAACACCTCTCTAGGAATCTCCAGGTCCTCCAGCACGACTCTGTGGTGAACATCTGCCAGGGGTTGATCATAGAATCATGCTGGAGGACCTACAAATGCCTGGAGAAATGTTTTATCTAGAAATTCTAGGTTCTCCAGCACAACTCTATAGTCAATGTCTGCCAGAGTTGCACTGGAGGAACTAGAGATTCCTAGAGAGAACATACTAATCAAAACCACAAATAATCAAATCCGCAAAAGTCAAACCTGCAATTGCGGAGGGCCAACTGTAATTGACTTATGAATCTTCTGCAGTTAAGACATCACTGATTTAACTATACCTGTATGTAATAAAGAATACACAG
>NW_024804303.1:0-5590 GCF_019175285.1 Sceloporus undulatus
TGCAGCAAGTGGAGAATGCTGGTTGGGTGAGGAGAGTAATGGGGAAATTCTGGAAGAGACAGCAAGGCCTAGAGATGGTTGTTTTTGTGGACTATAGCATCCAGACTCCCGCCCATCATGTTGGGAGCTGGAGCCCCCAAAGCAACCTGCTCACCCCCTATTCTGGCTTTAGTGGTGCCAGGGCAAAGCTTTATCTGACCTGATGCTGCTATTATGGAACAGACTTCTGAACAGGAATGGAAAGAATATTCAGAACCTTTTGGAAAAAAACAGTCAAAAATATGTTGTTTGTATGTCAGAAAACTCAGACAAAAAGAATCCTGGACAGACAAGAATCATTGGAGTTGATAACTTATGATGTGCAAAACCCAGATATTTTGTGCATAAAACAGCATTTTCTGGTCAGAAAATACCATTTTCTTTGTAGATAATACTATTTCTTCACAATATGTGCACAAAATGCTATAATTAGATTTTTTAAAATATGCACAATTTGCATTATGGTTGAACTGAAGGAAAAAAAATAGCCTTCTTTGTCCTGCCCCCAAAAGGCCCTTTTCTATGTGAAACAAGCATCTGTGAATTTTGCATAGAAGAAGTCCTGAATTGTGAATGGCTTCTAAGACTTCATAGTTTTCACATGGAGTGGGAAGAAAATTGTTAAAATGACTTGTTGCTTTCTTCAGAAAGAAAACTGGTGAAGAATTACATCCCTACTCCTGAAAAAGTTCCACCAGACCAGCTCAGTGCTTAGTCCAATCCATAGAAGAGGACTGGACAGGTCACATGCTCTTATTTCAGCACTGGCAATGGAACAGATTCCTCCAGAGCCTGGGAATGATTTTAAGACTCCCAGAATCCTCCAGCTGTCATAGTCTGTATGGCTTGGGTCCAGTTTATTTGAAGGAATGCATTTTCCCTTTATGAGCCCACTAGAGAATTAAGATTACCCAGAGAGGTCCTTCTGTCTGTCCCACTAATCTCTCAGGCTCATTTAGTGGGGACAAGAAAGAGGGCCTTCTTGGTGGCTGCTCCCAGGCACTGGAGCTCCCTCTCTAGAGAAGTCAGGTTGGCCCCATCCCTGTTGTCCCTTCAGTGGCAGGTAGAAGGATTTTTTGTTGTCAGGCTTTTTAAACTGATGATGTTTGGGCTTTCAAATGCTGTGTATGTCAGCTATCAAGTTTGAATATAGTTTTTAGTACAGTTTAATATTTTTAATGCATAACTATTTTAACTTTTTAAATTGTTTAATTGCTTTTTAAACCTTATACTCAGGGCTGTGGCTTCCTTGACTGAAACTATCCACCTGTAGTGCAGTGTTCTTCTTTTCCTACTGACTTTGACTGTGCTGAGCAATACTGTCTTTTCCACTGAGTCACATTGGCAGGTTACAGACCGCCATTAAAGTACGGACTCTGTCTGTACTAGGGTTAGGAAGGTGCGGTGCTTCCGCACCCCCTAACCTTAGTACGGACTGAGTCCATACAAAATGGCGGCTCTCTTTCCACAAGGGGGCCGCCATGACGACGTCATGACCGCGCCGCCTCTACACGGGGCGGCACGGACGTGACGTCATTGGTCCGTGCCAGGGCACCTAGGGCGCCCTTTCCGCAGACCAGGAAGGAGCTCTGTTTCGGAGCTCCTTCCTGGTTTGCAGCGGCGCTTTGCTTCGCTGGGTGCAGCCTTCAGACAGCTGCGCCCAGCGAAGCAATGGAGAAAGGGGCCGCTTGAAGCCCCAGGGACATCCCTTTTCAGGCTGCGGGGAAGCGGCGTTTTGCTGCTTCCCCGCAGCCTGAAAAGCGGCGGATCGG
The DNA here is from genome assembly GCF_019175285.1 of Sceloporus undulatus. Classification (NCBI taxonomy): domain Eukaryota; kingdom Metazoa; phylum Chordata; class Lepidosauria; order Squamata; family Phrynosomatidae; genus Sceloporus; species Sceloporus undulatus. The sequence goes on from NW_024804303.1 coordinate 1,812, forward strand.
GGCTTCAGCAGCTGCCGTTCTGGCAGCTGACGCCCCGATACACTGGGGAAAGGGGCGGGTACAGCCCGCCCCAAATGGGCGGTCTATAACCCACCAACGTCTCACGATGTGTCCAAGGTAAAGCACCCTCAGATTAGTCATCTTGGCTTCTGAGAATTTAGGACCTATTTGCTCTTATTTGTCTTTTTAGCCATCCATGGTACCCATAGAACCCTCTTCCTAGTTACCTAGTCCTTCAGAAATGCCTAGTTGTACTTACTGGCAGGCAGGTGATTGATACTGATAGTCCAGAATCTGAGTAGGGGGTCACTTTCTCTTGCAATGGTAAATTGCCTTCTTCCCCACTACTTAGATATGGGCCCTTAGTAGTACAGTTCTGACTTTGATGTAGACCAGTCCTACGTGTCCAAGGGCAAATTAATATGACTGAGCATTACCTGTAATTTCCTTCCAAACAAAACAGAAATGGTGCCAAGGAAGAGGCAAGCCTACAAGACTGAAGTATTCATTTTCAAACATTTTTCTAATGAAAATTTACCTGCCCCCTAATCTGCTTTTTTTCTCCTGCCTTAGAGGGGAAGAGAAATATATGATTGTCGTTTTCAGTTGGGGAGTAGCTAGTACTCAAATCAAGGTGAAACAAACTACATTCCTTTCATGAACAGAAAATTTGCCCTTGATATTTAACATTGCATGAATTGGTTGCCATCTTCGATTAATAATTCAGACTGTGGTCAGACCATAAGCCTGGGATTGGGGAGACATGGGAGACAACCCATAGGAAATCCATTCCCCACACTGGTCTTAGCCCCTTTCATTGTTTGACTGACAAGCTCTCTAGCTCCCACCGTGTGCTTCCTTCTTGTGCATTTTTATGGGATGACAGACATTTAGGTTTCCATCTGATCCCTGCCTCAGTCTGTGATCATGTCTCCGGAGCACCAATGTACTTTGGCAACAGCAACTTTGGATGGCAAAGTTTCTAATCTCCTTTTCAGGGCAGAAAGTCTGTTTAATATTTCAGCACAGACTGCTCGCTTGCTTAGAGCTCACAAGGGATTTTATTTCTGTGTCAGACCTGCCATCTGCCAGCCCCAAATCATGCTTGCCTTCCAGCACCTTGAAAAGGTTAGCATTTTTAAAAGAAAAGGGGGGAAATCATTAAACCCCCAAAGTAGAATCTTCACAGTGCACTTTGCTTATGAAGGCCAATAAAGAAGGGACAGTGTGGTCAAACTCATCGATAACTACTCAGTAAGTTTCTCTTTCTCTCTCTTCTTTTCTTTACTCATTTCAAACTGAGGATGTTATCAGAATCCTCCCCCAGTGATATGTCCCACTACTATTCTAGTATACCAATGTAAAAGGTCTCTTTATGGGGCTGTAACAAAGCCAGCATCTGCTCCCTGTTTCCAAAATTTAAAATGTCTAAATAGACATGGCCACTGGAGAGACCAAAATCTGCATTTCTATAAATTTGCTAGATGACTCATTCAAGATACCTAGTGGATGTATGGCCAAGGAATCAGGGACTACCAAATGGACAGAATTACTTTTTATATCTGGGATCTGCCCACTTTCAACATTTCATAGACAGAAATAAAGGCACACATATGTGAAGGTATGACCAGGCAACCTTAGGTTTGACCAAGGTGTGACCAAGCACAAATGTTATTAATGAGGAAGAAGGCAAAAAACTTAATATTATAAGCACAGTAACCTTTGAACTTATGTTCTGTATTTGTGGGGAAAAAAAATCTACACAGTGTTTTATATGTAGGCTGAGTACCTGCATCTAGGGATGTATTCTTCAATAGGTTTCTTCTTAAAGGTAGCATTAAGTAATTTCATCATTTTTTTTTCCTGATACAAGAAGGTCTTGAAAAACCACATCATTTTTCTAATTCAGGACTCATTTGCTCAAATTTTGCATATGGTTGTTTTGTGCAGAAAACAGCATTTGTTGCACAGAAAATAATATTTCAATGAAGAAATATTAAATACTGTAAATGCTGGGTTTTGCACAAAACAACCATGTGCAAATTTTGTGCAGAATAAATCCTAAATGGTGATAATTCTGGTACCCGATTCTTCTCGTCATGGTTTCTCAACTGTTGAAAAACACGTCCTGCATAAGCCTTTACATGGGGATCTATGGGATCCCATATTTCTCAATACAAATTGGGCCTGCTTACATGTATGTAAGAATTGGATTTGCATGAAAATTCACTTCATTTTCTCTCTCCCTTAGACATACGAGTTGAATGAATCAGTCTTGAGATTAATTTTTGACAGCCAAGTTCATGGCACAAGCCTTTTAATAGCAAAAAGAGTGGCAATCTTCAAGTTAAATTAACTGACATGCTGTATGCTATCATTTTGTTGACTGTCAAGGGCTATTCTCTGACAGGAGGAAAGTCTTACAGCCTGAAGCTATGATTGTTTATTCAACTCCCAATGCTTCCAGTGGAACTTACTCTTAAGGAGGTTGTCATAACACTGCAGCCTGAGAGACCAATGCTAGAGATGATAACTCAGGCTGCCTCTACACTGCAAATTAATGCAGTTTCACAACACTTTAACTGCCATGGCTCAATGCTATGGAATTCTGGGATATATAGTTTTGTGAGATATTCAGTGTTCTCTGTCAGAGAGCTCTGGTACCACAACAAACTAAAATCCCAGGATTCCATAGGTTGGAACCTGTATGATGGCATAGCAGGGCTTGGAAAGGCTGTTAGGGGGAACATTTGTAGAATGCAGAAAGGGAATTGTGTGAAATAAAAACGAGGGCAATGAGCAGAGAACCTCAAAGAAAAGCACCCGGAAGAATACAGTTGTATTCAGTGTAGATGCAGCCTGAGTTGTTGTTACCATTCTACTAGTGAGTTTTCTTTTACTCATTCTCTTGCACAATGGTTCCTAATCTACCAGTACTTCAGTGTATCATGCCATTTGTCCTTCTGATAGAGATTTCATGGAGCACAGAGTCTTGATTTAAGTTGCAAGTCTGAGCTGCTCTTCCTTTTAACTACTGACTGGTCTTATGAGCCTAGCTTGAGTCAAATCGCCAGGTCTAAATAACATTTGTTTGTAACATAACATTTTGTTTCGGATCAGGAAAAAGCCAACATTCTGTATGAGATCTCTCCCCAGTGAGATTCTGTATTCCCATATTTCTGTGTTGTGTGTTGTTTGACATTCTGATCAGGATTGCTGCTAGTTGGTCAATTTTGCAAATATTCCCTCAAAGGTCAAAGCTTTCATTTTCCCTACTGATATTTTTCTTGTGCTCAGAGAGGCTCTCTTGTATGAGCTTGTAATAGCAGTTCCACTATTATGTATGTTGAGTGTAAACCAGTGCAGATGTGAATCCTCCCAGGTGCATATAAGCATATGTGAAGCAATTACATTGCTATGATATTTTGTACTCAGTTGGAAGTAAACACTAGTTATACACTTTCATATATTATTCTACCAGTGATTAGCTTTTGGCAGCTATTTCTTCATCTACAATCCTATAATTGCCTTTAAGAATAATGGAGTTGGCCCCGATATAAAACGGAAGCTGTGTGGAAAAGATGATGGAGAGCTGGATGGCAAAGTTTGCACACCTAGCCCCCAAGCAACCCTAGCACATCATGGGTGCGCTGCACAGGGCCCGCCTGTACCGGCCCTAAGAAACCTTTACTCAGGTAAAGGGAAGGACTAACATCTACTATTTTAAAAAATTCTTATCTGACTAGGTGCAACCCTCCATTTGTCTATTCCCCCCTCCC
>NW_024804304.1:0-5588 GCF_019175285.1 Sceloporus undulatus
AAAAAAAGGCACCAAGGCTCCTCTGGCTGCCAGGCCTCCTCTCCCCTCTTGGGAGTCTCCATAGGTCATGAAATTTCAGAAGAGGAATCAAAGTGTGTGTGTGTGTGTGTCTTTGTACATCTGCTTCTTTTTAAGTAAAAGAGGAGCAGCTCTGGTGTTGAAGCTCTTCCCACACTCCTTGCCCAAGGGTGAAACCTGGAGGGAAGGGGCTGTTTCAACTGGGATGGACATCCTATAATCCACCAGATGTTACACTACAACCTCATGCTGATGCTCCATGCTCAAAGGATTGAGATGGGAATATTATGAGTTCAGAGTGGTGCTCCTTCTCTGAAGAAATGAGATGGTACTATTGTGACCTCAGGCTGTTGTTCTTTACCTAAAGGATTAAGACTGGTCCATTTTGACTTCAGTCTGATGCTCCTTACCTGAAACATTGAGGCTGTCCAATTGTGATCTCAGGCTGATGCTCCTTGCCTGAAGGATTGAGACTGGCCCATTGCAACCTCAGGCTGATTCTCCTTGGCTGAAGGATTGAGACTGGCCCATTGTGACTTCATGCTAATGCTGCTTGCCTGAAGGATTGAGACAGGATCTTTGTGATCTGATACTGATGCCACTTGCCTGAAGGATTGAGACTGGACCATTGCGACCTCACCTGATGCTCCTTGCCTGAAGGATTGAGACTGGAGCATTGCAACCTCAGTCTGATTCTCCTTGGCTGAAGGATTGAGACTGGACCATTGCAGCCTCACCTGATGCTCCTTGCCTGAAGGATTGAGACGGAAATATTATGAGTTCAGGCTGGTGCTCTTTATCTAAAAGACTGAGACTGGCCCATTGTGAGTTTAGGGTGGTGCTCTGTACCTGAAGGATTGAGATGGAACTATTGTGATCTCAAGCTGATGCTCCATGCCTGAAGGATTGAGAATGGGCCATTGTGCCTTCAGGCTCATACTCCTTGCCTGAAGGAATGAGAGGGGACTATTGTGACTTCTCAGTGGTGCTCTTTACCTGAAGGATTGAGATTGGCCTATTGCGACCTCAAGCTGATGCTCCTTGTGGAAGGATTGAGACTTTCCCATTGTGATCTCAGAATCATAGAATCCTAGAAACCTAGAGTAGGAAGAGACTGCTAAGACCATCCAGTCCACCCACTGCCATTCAGGAACTCTCAATGAAAGCATCACTGGCAGATGGCCATCCAGCCTCTGCTTAAAGACCTCTAAGGAAGGAGACTCCACTGCACTCCGAGGAAGGAGAGTGTTCCACTGTCGAACAGCCCTTACTGTCATGAAGTTCCTCCTAATGTTGAGGTGGAATCTCTTTTCCTGTACTTGCATCCATTGTTCTGGGTCCTGTTCTCTGGAGCAGCAGAAAACAAGCTAGCTCCCTCCTCAATATGACATCCCTTCAAATATTTAAAGAGGGCTATCAAATCACCTCTTAACCTTTTCTTCTCCAAGCTAAACATCCCCAGTTCTCTTAGTCATTCCTCATAGGACATAGTTTCCAGACCCTTCACCATTTTGGTTGCCCTCCTCTGGGCATTTTCCAACTTGTCAACATATTTTTGAATTGTGGTGCCCAGAACTGGACACAATATTCCAGGTGGGACCTGACCGAAGCAGAATAGAGTGGCACTATAAGACGAAGAAGAAGAAGAAGAAGAAGAAGAAGAAGAAGAAGAAGAAGAAGCAGCAGCAGCAGCTTTATTTGTATACCGCTTTTCCGTGGACGATCAAACCGGTTTCCAATATCAGATTAACAATACATAACAAATCATGACTCTGCTTCTCTCCCCTCAAGAGGTTGGTCGGGAGGAGGACTTTTCTTCTTGGCAGGCAGAGGCCTGTTGTTTCTTGCCTGCTTCTCTCCCCTCAAGATCGTTATTACTTCCCTTGAGCTAGATACTATACTTTTACTGATGGAGCCTAAAATTGCATTGGCCTTTTTAGCTGCCATGTCACACTGTTCACTCATGTTCAACTTGTGGTCTACTTGGACTCCTAGATCCCTTTCACATGTAGTTTCATTCATCCAGGTGTCCCCCATCCTATATCTGTGCATTTTATTTTTCCGCCTTGAGTGCAGTACCTTACATTTCGCCATGTTGAATTTCATTTTGTTAGCTTTGGCCCAGCTTTCTAGTCTGTTCAGGCCCTTTTAAATTTTGATCCTGTCCTCTGGAGTATTAGCTAGTCCTCCAAGTTTGATGTCATCTGCAAATTTGATAAGTATGCCCCAAATTGTGTCATCCAAGTCCTTGATAAAGATGTTGAATAGCACTAGGCCCAGGACAGAGCCCCACTGGACACCCCACTGGCCACTTCTCTCCAGGACGAAAAGAAGCCATTGTTGAGCACCCTTTGGGTTTCGCCAGTCAACCAATTACAAATCCATGCAACAGTTTCCTTGTCTAGATTGTTTCAAGTTTTTGTTTTATATACTGTTTAATTTGGTTAACTGCTATCAAGGGACATAGCTATGAGATTCTGAGGTATGGCTGTTGGGGCGTGGAAAGACATGCCACGACCACCTGTAGAGTTGAACCACGTCAACAGGACGCCAGGGAGAAGGAATCTGAAGAGATGTCTGCAAAGGTATTCAGGCTAAGAAGGAAAATCTTTCTTCTTCACTACTGCAAACGGCCTTGAGCTACCCGCTTAAGGAATAACGACAATAACACTTCAAGCTTTCACTCTACACGAGGGCTTTAATAAATGAATTACTTTGTCAACCAAACAACCATAACAACAAAACAGAGAGGCAGTTACTCTTACACCAACTGTCATAAATGACACTCTCTCTCAGAAGAACACTGATAGCATCAACATTCCATGATGCAAGTGTCAACTGTTAACTGCCACTGGAACTTGACTGTTTACAATACTTAGCTTACAGCTCTATCTTGTGATCACATACATGTAATTTCCTAACATTGGGATGCGCTATAAATCTTTTAATAAATGAACAGGTATTGCAATCCTATATATACATATTATCAGACATAACTCCAGAGAATGTTAGCCTTTTGGATGCCAGAAGGTTCCTCTCATTCTTCAGAGCAAGAAGCAACACTTCAACTGCCTTCTAGAAGATAAAGCAAAAAGGCTTCCAAAAGAACTGAAGCCTTGGGCAAATCACACTCTCTCAGCCTCAGAGGATGGCCATGGAAACCCACTCTGAAGGAACCTGCCAAGAAAACCCCTTCAGAGGCTCCCATAAGGTCACCATAAGACCTGGAATCAACTGGAAGGCAGACACCAAGAACAACATTGGAAATAGGGGCAAGCCTTGCCTTGGGAAAGTGCAATGATTGGGCTCCAGTCAATGGAGGTCTTCTTCAGGCAGTAATGGGAGGTTTATGCAAATGCAGAGTGACATCACTGCTACAGAAGGCTCTCTTGACCAATCAGAGAGCAAGATAAATGTTCTTCTGGAAGCTTCCGTGAGAAGGAGATATAAGGTCTGAGAGACCAAGAGACAGTTGGGGGAATTGTGTCGGTTGGAGATTGAGAGAAAGAGAGTTAAAGAGCGGATCTTGGAAGTTAGTCTCAGAATTGGATGTTTAGGTCTATTTATTATTTTAATAGCTTGTATGAATTGAATATTATATACTTACAAATATTGTATCTGCAAGACTCTTAATATCTTGTATGACTTATATTTTAGTTATATTTTATTATTAATAGTAAATATCTCCTTATAGTATCTACTACTCAACGTTCCTTTTACACATGTTTTGGCTCGGTTGATGCTTGGGAAGATCAGTAAAGAAGGAGAAATAAGGTTCCTTAACTGGTCCCAGTGTAGGTTAAGGGAAACCCTTTTATAATTCACTGGATGATGGCAGTGTGATTTAAGGAATTTAAGAGTCTTCTGGACTAAGAGCCATAATGTCTAAATGTCTAATTAACAATTTGTAAGACACTCTGATAGCCTTTTGGCTGAAGAGAGGGTATAAAATTATTATTGTTGTAATAATAATAATAATAATAATAATTATTATTAATATACCGCCCTATGGCAAACCAATCCGGGCGGTTGACAACAGTAAAATATAAAATATAACAATTAAAAACACTTTATCCCTCCCCCCCTTAAGACAATATTAAACAGTATAACATATTAAAATCACAATATTATTATTATTATTATTATTATTATTATTATTATTATTATTATTCCAGGGCTGCAGTTTGGCTGCTTGGACCACCGGAGATCATCACAGTGAGTCAGTTGGAAAAGCCCATCTCACTCCAGAAAATAAAGGTACTTGAGGAGTATTTTATACTCTATGTCTTTCTGTAACAATAGCTACAAAACTGATAATAGCATTTGGGACATTTAGTCTTTTAAAAGCAAATAATACAGATTTAAATGCTGCTTTAAAACCTCTTTCCATCTGCCAGCTTTGTGCTGGTTTTGGGGGAAATGAGAAAGTGTTGGGAGGGAGGGACTGCCAACAGAATTAGGAGATGCATTGCATGCTATGGATAATTTGCAGCCAAGAAAGGTCCAAAACACACGGCAGCAATAGTCCAGTTTGAGAGCACTTTAACTGCCCTGGCCCAGTGCTAGGGAATCCTGGGAATTGGAGTTTATTGTGGCACCAGAGCTCTCTGACAGAGAAGGCTCAATGTCTCACAAAACTACATTTCCCAGAATTCCATAGCACTGAGCCAGGGCAGTTAAAGTGGTCTCAGATTGGATTATTGCTACAGTGTGTTTTGGACTTAGGTGACCCTTGGCAAGTCACACTCTTGCAGCCTCAGAGGAGGGCAATGGCAACCCCACTCTGAAGGAACCTGCCAAGGAAACCCCATGATAAGGTTGTCTTAGGGTTGCCATAAGTTGGAATAGACTTAAAGACATGCATGAATAACAGAAAAAAGTCTTCATTTATTTTTCAGGTTGTACATGGGAATGGGAGGCAGTGTGGTGCAGTGGTTTGAGTGTTGGGTTACAACTCTGGAGGCCAGGGTCCAGTGCCCCACTCCTCCATGAAACCAGCTGGGTCCCTTCGGCAAGAAGTCACACTCTCTCAGCCTCAGGGAAGGTATTGGCAAACCTCCTCTGAACAACTCTTGCCAGGGAAACCCCAGGAGAGGCTCCCCAGAAGTCGACAATGACTTGGAGCCACACCACAAAAAACTACAAAGCCTCAAGAAAGAGACAGCGTGGTTTGGTGGCTGGAGCGTTGGACTATGACCCTGGAGCCCAGGGTTCGAATGCCCTCTTGGCCATGGAAACCCACTGAGTGACCTTAGGCAAGTCACACTCTCTCAGCCTCAGAGGGAGGCACTTGCAAAACCACTTCTGGACAAATATTGCCAAGAAAAGCCTGCAAAGGGCTTCCCTTACGGTCGCCATAAGTCAGAAACAACTTGGAGGCACACAATGACAACAAGAAAGAAAAGGAAAGAAAGAAAGAAAGAAAGAAAGAAAGGAGACATGGGAGTTGTAGTCCTCTGATCAGAGGGATTGGAGGGGCCTTACTGCAGGGCAGGACCCCTTCTCTTTCTGGCCCTGTGGATTCTGGGAGATCCAGTCCAGGAAATACACTGTAAATCCCATTGGCAAGA
>NW_024804305.1:0-5581 GCF_019175285.1 Sceloporus undulatus
TCTTTCTTCAAAGCACAAAAACAAAGCTTGCCTCGTCGGCTGGTACCTTTCGGAAACAGATGCTGCACCAGAAGCCCTTCGACTCCCGGCACTCCTCCTTTGGTTTTCTCCCTCAGGGGTTCGCCTCTGTCAGGAGTGATGCAGGTCTCCAACAGGACCTTGTACCTCAAAACTCCCCCGTCTTGAGATATCCTTAGATAAACGGCTTGCAGCAGCTGAAGTTCATGGTGCAGAACTTCGCCTCACACCACTGCTCACCTCCGAGGCAAAACCGGAAGTAGTCAAACACGTCTTCTTTATTATTTATTATTAACCTTTATTTATTTATTTTTTAAATTTTTTTAAGTTTATTGATATAAAAATACATGTAGTCAAGTGTCCCTTTTATGCATCACTCTTTGGGTGTGTTTCTGTCTGTGATAGAGAGATGGAGGGAAAGTGAAAACGTGACTCAGCACTCTATGGCAGTCTCACAGGATATGATGTCACCTGTCAATCAAAGTATTTTTGCACATGTTTAATGGAATATTGTTTCAACAGTCCTTTGACTATCTGCTTCCACTGATTCCCTCAAGGCAGTCTCCATACAGTTTCTTCTTTGCTAGCTCCTATGAGTAAGGATAAAGTTGTTCCATGGATTTAAGGGCATAAGGAGCAGGGTCATGCTTGGGTTACTCACAGCAACTTTATTAATTTAATCTCAAATAAGGAGGGGGTAATGAGGGCTAAATCATGGGGTAACTCCCTCCTTTCTTAACTCTAATTTTCAGTCTTATCTGTCATTGTCCTTTACAGAAGAACATTTGATTCATGAGAGAGTCCACAGAGGAGAGAAGCCACACAAATGCCAGCATTGTGGGAAAGGTTTTTCTTTCAAGTCAAACCTAGTGAGACATCAGAGAGTCCACACTGGAGAGAAGCCATACAAATGCCAGCATTGTGGGAAAGGTTTTTCTTTCAAGTCAAACCTAGTTACACATCAGAGAGTCCACACAGGAGAGAAGCCACACAAATGCCAGCATTGTGGGAAAGGTTTTTCTTTCAAGTCAAACCTAGTGAGACATCAGAGAGTCCACACTGGAGAGAAGCCATACAAGTGCCAGCATTGTGGGAAATGTTTTTCTTTCAAGTCAAACCTAGTGACACATCAGAGAGTCCACACAAGAGAGAAGCCACACAAATGCCAGCATTGTGGGAAAGGTTTTTCTTGGAAGTCAAACCTAGTGACACATCAGAGAGTCCACACAAGAGAGAAGCCACACAAATGCCAGCATTGTGGGAAAGGTTTTTCTTGGAAGCTAAACCTATTGAAACATCAGAGAGTCCACACTGAAGAGAAACCATACAAATGTCAGCATTGTGCGAAAGGTTTTTCTTGGAAGTCAGACCTCATGATACATGAGAGAATCCACACCGGAGAAAAGCCACACAAATGCCAACATTGTATTAAATGTTTTTCTTTGAAGGCAAACCTAGTGAGACATCAGAGAGTTCACACAGGAGAAAAGCCATATAAATGCCAGCATTGTGGGAAATGTTTTTCTCAGCAGGCACACCTAGTGAAACATCAGAGAGGCCACACAGGAGAGAAACCATACAAATGCCAGCATTGTGGGAAATGTTTTTCTTCGAAGTCAAACATAGTGACACACCAGAGAATCCACACAGGAGAGAAGCCATACAGATGCCAGCATTGTGGAAAATGCTTTTCTTGGAGGTCAGGCCTATTAAATCACCAGAGAGGTTACACAGAAGAGAAGCCAAACAAATCCAGGTAGTGAACAAACATTATTTTTGGAAAGAAGGAATACAAAAATACTTTTTGAATCTGGTGCTACTAAGAAAAAGCCCTTATGATTTTATTTGTACGGTTTTTCTGTCCATATGTGTGTTTATGTTATGTTTTGTTAAGTTTAGGTTTCATTGCTATTAGTCTAGATAATTGCTTTGGGTTATAAATTTGACTGGGGATTATGGGTCATGGTGTAGGTTAGCTGGATGGTGGGCTGGGATTTGTTGCAACTAGCTAGAATGACAATGATAGCATTCAGAATTTGTGGGATATTCACTGAAGAAAGTTGGGGATCGGTACTAAGAGAAAGGGAACTAGCTTCTTCGAATATCTGGGGCAGGGAGAGATTGTCTGTATGAGAAGGATGGCAAAGTGGGGCTGGTTAATAGTGGGGGGTAGATGGTGGGAATTGTAGGTGGGGGCTAGGTTTGGTAGAAGGTGGTGTTTTAGGTTTGGGATTTTAATGTATTGTTTGCGTTGGGGAGGGCAGTTAAACACTGATTTTCTGAGTATGTGTTCTCAATAAAGTTCTTTGCAATTTCAACACACTGGACTCTTTGATGCACAGAAGTTGTGAATTGGCACAAAACTGACATTTTCTTCTCTCCTCAGTCCTCAGCAGCATTCCCAGCCATAAGAACAGCAGAGGCAAACACACATACATCTCTATCTATCTATCTATCTATCTATCCATTCATCCATACAATATACACAGAGAGACAATTTCCAAAGCAGAGCCTTCCTTTCCTGCTTTTCCTGGGCTCCATTGCAGCCCCTTCAAAATCTCCTCAAAAGAAGGAAGGAAGGAAGGAAGGAGGGGAGGTTGCTGAATCCCCGGCACACTCCTTCCCTTCCCTCAAAGGCCGCCGTGCACTGATGTGACCCTTCCTAGCATGTGTGATCTTCCTCATAAACAACTTTGGCCATCACCACCGCCTTCTGGATTACTTCTCCACATGTGCCTTGCTTTTCCAGTCTGTGAAATCTTGGGGGATATGGGAGAATGTCTCTGGATCTAAATTGGGGGTGGGCCCATTGGCCCTCAAGTCCAGACTGCTTCCCAGAAAAGTTTTTTTTTTAAATTTTAAAAATAATTCTTTTGTGGCTAAATGTACTATATGTGTTGGGATAGTCAGTAACCTAATCCATCCTCAGTATCTCAGCCATGGCCTAAATTATATTGTTTATTATATTGAAAAGATTCGAGACAAACTGGATATGAAAGGCAGTAGCTTTTTTCTTGCTGACAGAATTAAAAGTTTATTTCCTGGACTGAATTCTGAAGCGATCAAATAATATTTGGATGCACCATGTGTTTTCCTCCCCTTTTGCTTAGTCAGTGTCTGGATGAGGGCTATTTTCTATTTCAGGTGACCTTTGCGGATGTGGCAGTATATTTCTCAGAGGATGAATGGAATCTGTTGACGAAGAAACAGAAACTTTTGTACAATTATGTAATGATGGACAATTATGAGAATGTGGCTTCTGTAGGTAAGGAACCTGAATCCATTACTCTTTCTATAAAGACTGAGGGCCCTTTCATACTATATTATCATGTCGCTATGGTTCCCCTAGAATTATCCTGCCTTTCTCAACAAATGGGCCTCAAAGTGTCCCTTTTATGCATCACACTCTGTGGGTATATGTCTGTGATAAAGAGACAGACGGAAAGTGAAAAATTGAAAGGCAGGGAAGAGATGCTGAAAGTGAGTTGCTGATGGGCAAGAAGGAAGGTTAGAGAGCAGAGGGAGAAAGTGAAGGGGATCAGGCCTCTGGGAGCCAGGAGGGGAAGGCAGGAGCCAAGCCAGGATCTCCTAGCTCTGTGTGGAGAGGAAGGGACCCCTGGGAAGGACCAGGAGAGGGGCCTTGGGGATTGGGAGGCAGTTCTGACAGATTTTCAGAACTGGTTTCAGTGAACTAATGAGAACCGGATCAGGTCCTTGTTTTCAGACATATTAAGTGGTTTTATTTAGCAATTATGAGTAATATTTCGGAAGGAAGGAAAGGAGGACACAGTTAGAGAAAAAGCGCTTTTATTTTCCAACCTGAGCTTGATTAGCTGCATTTTTGGTTCCAAAGGCCCTTTGTTACCCAAAATCCTGGAGTCTGGGGAGGACACTTGCAAGTGCTATGCTTTTTTGGGTGGGGAGGGGATTTGGTACTTAGCCCAAAGAAGAGACATAATTTTGTTCAGGCAACAGTGACCTCGGAGGTCAGCCCAACTATACCAGGCACGCAATCTCACATAACTCCAGAGGCATTTCAAATGGGTTTATATGTTTTATTTAGGGAAAAAGCAAAATACACACAGACGCACACACAAGCATTCGTACATACAAACAAGAAGTAAGTAACAAAGGTGGGATTGGTGAATAATGTAAAGGTATACTAATGGTAATACATTTCCTAGAATGTTCTTGATTCGAATTGCTGAGGGTCCTGCAAGGGAACGGAAAGTGGGTTTGTTGAGTATATTGAGGGGTTTAGCCATGTAAACCAACAGAGTGTCTCTCTGCAATGGGACTGATGACAAAGAACAGTAAATATCAGGCCGGACATTTATACTGAAATTTTTGCTTTTGGACAGAGACTGAGGGTTCAAAATGGTTTAAATCGCTTTAGTATGTTTCCTGGGTGGGGAAAGAATTGTCTGAATCCAAACTGAATGCAACGGATGCTTGATGCAAATACCTCAGACAAAAGGGATTAGCACACCGGCTCTCAGGTCCTTCTTGGCTCTGAATTCCAGTCCTGTTCATAAGCCAATGTACAGCGTGATCTGAAAGCAACACTTCCAGATGCAGCTCAACAATAACATAGCAGAGTATGGAAGCAAATATCCAGATATAGATATTAGCAATGCACTGACTACTGTACACACTTAAAAGTAAGTCACAAACACAGTTAATTTCATTGAAATCCTTGGAGGTTCTCTATCTTGCGTTACAAATTAATACAAATATTTGCAAGCTCTCCTCTCCGACTTCCATCAACTTCACCATCTCTTGTACACAGAACTCCAATCCAATCCACACCAATCTGCATGTGAACTGTATACTGTATTGGTTGTAAGGCATCTCCTGGTACCAAACAGCATGAAGTGACCTCTGCAGTTAGCTTCCATCATGCCTTGGGCTCTGACTCAGGACTCTATGGCAGTCTCACAGGATATGATGCCACTTGTCAATCAAAGTATTTTTGCAAATGTTTAATGGAATATTTTTTCAGCAGTCCATTGACTATCTGCTTCCACTGATTCCCTCAAGGCAGTCCCCATACGGTCTCTTCTTTGCTAGCTCCTATGAGTAAGGATACAGTCGTTCCAAGGATTTAGGGTATCTGCAACAGGATCATGCTTGGGTCACTTACACCAACTTTATTAATTTACTGTCAAATAGGGAAGGGTAAATGGGGGCTAAATCATGGGGTAACACCCTCCTCTCTTAACTCTGATTTCAGTCTTATTTGTCCTTGTCCTTCTTTACAGAAGAACTTGTGTGTCATGAGAGAGTCCACACAAGAAAGAAGTTACATAAATGCCAGCATTGTGGAAAAAATGTTGCTTGCAAGTCAGTCTTAATCATGCATTGGAGAGTCCACACAGGAGAGAAGCCATACAATTGCCAACATTGTGGGAAATGTTTTTCTTTGAAGGGAGACTTAGTGAGAGACCAGAGAGTTCACACAGGAGAAAAGCCATATAAATGCCAGCATTGTGGGATATGTTTCTCTCAGAAGTCATACCTAGTGATACATCAGAGAATCCACACAGGAGAGAAGCCATACAAA
>NW_024804306.1:0-5578 GCF_019175285.1 Sceloporus undulatus
GGATTTGAACTAGGAAAACTTGAAATAGATGAAATTATTTTCTCTAACAAACCACATAAGATTGCTAGATTTTACAGATTTTTGTTAAAACAAGAAATGCATGAAGAATGTATTAAAAAATCAATGGTAAGATGGGCCCAAGATATACAACACACAATTCCCTTGACTCAATGGGAAAAAAACTGGAACAAAAGACTAAAGTATACAGTCAGTTATAATTTAAGAGAGAACTATTATAAAATGCAGTATCAATGGTATTTGACACCTACCAAACTGGCAAAAATTTACAAAGATATCAATGCAAATTGCTGGAAATGTGGTAAAGGACCAGGCTCTTTAATTCATATATGGTGGAATTGTGAGTATGCTAATAAATTTTGGAAACAAATTCATAACTGGATCCAAAAAAATTTGGAATTTAAGTTTAAAATGGTACCAGAACTGTATTTATTGAATATGGTAAGTGAGGAAGCATTAGAAAGAAAGCATGGGAAATTATTATTCTACTTGATAACAACAGCTAGAATAATATACGCAGCAAACTGGAAAAAGAAAACTCCAATTGATTTTGATAAATGGTGGTTAAAAATTTTAGATGCTTCAGAAATGGATAAATTAACATGTCTGATTCACGGAAACTCATGTGAAATTAGCAAAGAGATATGGAAACCTTTGATAGACTTTTTCATAAAGAAAAAAACATAGAAATAAGTTTGGAATGAAAATTAATAGTTATAATATAAGTAATAACAAAATATATCCAATCCTCTTTCTCACATGCCATTTATTCTTTGCAGCGCCATTAATTTATAAATCTCAATTCAAGAATAGTTTGAGTACAATATATTTCTTTAAAAACCTCAATCAAATACGCATTTGAATATTAATCATTATTATCATTATTATTTTTTCCTTAAAGGGAACACCTCCAATTTAAGAACTGAAAAGGAAGGGGATCCCAATGAGGATATACTGCTCTGTAATGTAAAGTAATTAAAATTTAAGGTATGATAATCCAAGTAATAAGTCTCTGATGTTTACAATGTTATTTTGTTTCAACAGAATAACAAGTTAAATAAGCAGCAAGTAAGTTACAATAGAATTACAGATAGAACTAATCAAAGAGTATCGCTTTAAGAAAGGAGATATCAGGAGCTTGGGAGGCTCATATTATGTTTTTTTAATCAAGATGTCTGTTTACTGTGTATAGTTATCTGTTGTAAATTTTATTTTTATATATGTGTAATTTTCTTTGTTATGTTTGTTATGTCTATTTGTTTTACTGGAAAACTTAATAAAGATTATATTATTAAAAAAAAAAATAACCGCCTTCAAAATATCCCCGATAATCCACATTGGGCATTCATGTTTTCCTTTTAAAAATTCTCAATGTCTGTTTTAATTTCTCCCACGATCTTCTCAACTTTCAGCAAATTTTGGTTTAAACATCAGTTATATTCTCTCTTCCCAAATCTAAATTCTACACTAATGGGGTTGTGGTCTGACCAGATTTTTGGATGTGTCTTTACATTGGGAGTTTTCTTTCTTTGTTTCTGCTTCATGATCTCCATGATTACATGGTCTAAGTCAATGGTCCCCAAATTTTGCTCTTTAAGGGATTTTGGACTTCAGTTCCCAGAATCCCAGACTATTGGCCAACATGGCTGAGGCTTCAGGGAGCTGAAGTCCAAAATCTCTTAAGGGCACAGTTTGGGGACCACTGGTCTAAGTGGATGGGGCACCTTTGTTTGTTTCCTTTTTCCCATGTGTATTCATGATGTCCAGGAAAGCTGTCAATGGACACTCATGCGGCTGATAAGAGCCTGGTGGGCAAAAGTAAATCACGCCGAGCTGCCAAGAAGCAATTTCTCAAGCAACCGTACCAGTCCCACGTCCGAGTAGAATAAGCCACAAGCCAGTCCAAAATTGAGGATTACAGAGAGCAATTCTACAAGTCCAGTGTGAGGTCAAGAGTGCCAGAGTTGATCGATGAGTCCGGTCCGAGGTCAAAGATTCAAAGGCAGTCAGAGGTCTAGGAAGCAAGGAATCCAGTGGAGTCAGAGCAAGCAGTGTTCCCTAATGGACTCAATGGCTCAGGCAACGGAGAGCAGAACTGGGCCCTGGCACAGCCTCAGGTTCCTCCTGTACCTGAGGAGGCGAGTCATCCTCCGAGTCCTCCTTGTGGCTGGCCATGACACATGAACACAAAGAGGCAGGCTTCCTGCTGAGTGTCTGGGTTGCTTGTGGATGGATCTAGCAACCAGTAGTTGCACAAGGCCACAAACCCAGAGCTAAGCAGGGCAGGGGACAAGGAATAGAGGAATAAACAACTACTGGGCAGCAGCAGCAATGGTAGGTGTGGTGCATAGAACACCTGGCTGACCAATCAGAAGGCAGCTGAGGTCCAGCCAATAGAATGTGGGCTGGGACTTTTGAACACTCCATGAGTCTGTTGGGTGGCAGTTGGGAGACAGTTGGGACTTGAGAGTTGAGGGAAGAGTTGAGTCCAAGAGAGGACTGGGTCCCATGGGTTCCTGAGGGAATAGTCAGTTAGGGCTTGGGATCCTGAGAGTGAGGAGGGTTCCAGGGGTAGAGAAGGACAGTGAGGGGTAGAGTCTGAGTGGGAAAGGGCTCCCTACCGTTATACTTCCAGGACTCTAGGAAAGGGAATGGCTGGAGAGTGAGATCCTGTGGGAGAATGTTAGTTATGGTGACTGTTGGGTCTAATTTTAAAAGAGGAACTTAATAGAAGGAGTGAGTGAATCTTAGGTATAAGGAACTGGTGATTTAGCTAAAGATTTATAACACCAACAGTAACTGTAAGAAAGTAGAAAGTAGCAATTACATAAGATATCATATTAAGACCAACACGGTTAAACCTTCTTGTAAATAAAGTTTTATTTGTTTGATTCAAGAAGGACTTGCCTGGACTTGAGTTAATACCACGCTACTCACAATACAAAACACGGGTGGCAGCAGAGGGATAACAAAAGACCCAAGCGCCTGCCACAATAGAAAGGTTGTGCATCACATAAATTGGTGGCAGTGTTAGGGGGAAGGTTGACTAGTCAGGGCCTTCACATAATTGGATGGCACAATAAGAAAACTTCGTTACAGTAGGTGACATTGATGGAGGCGCTCACAGCAAGAACATCAGAGGCACCATAGCTGACACATGCTAGGACTGCGCAGAGGGAGACATGTTGGCACATGTGTGACCCGAAGTGTGCACCACTGAAGCTTTGCACCAGAAACACGCACCACGGAAGTCTCTGCTGTACAGTTCAGTGCAGGCTGGAGGGCCCTTTCTCCCACACTCAGAAGTAGAGATTTGACAAACCAATGTTTTGCTTCTCGTTCATTGAGAACTTGATGGGAATTTTTTAAAAAAATATTCGTTTCACAAGTCCCACTTTCAGAAGGTGATTCTATCTCTCCTGTCAGCAGGTAGAGAAATATTTTACACAGATTTCCCAAATGATAATAAAAGACAAGTCGAACATTTACGCTAATTACTTTGCATTGCAAACTCAGTTACCATGTCAAAAGGAAGTTTGGCAGATGTTTTTTATTTATTTTATATATAAATACAAACATTAGACATACCACACATAACACACACTTAGACATCAATTAATAAACATACACTTGCTTACATCTTTAAAAATTTCTCATCTTATCTGCTCCTGAAGTTTGGCAGATGTTTAAAGAACATTCCTCTTCTGAAAAACCTGATGGCACACACACAAAAGGAAACCAAAAAACAATCTCAACAAATAAACTTTGATTGAAGCCCCAGCAAGAAATGGTAGAGTTGGGGGGAACCTCAGGGACCATCCAGTCCAACCCCCTTCTGCTATGAAGTAATACATAGCAATACATGGGATCCTAGAGGACAGGAAGTCTGACCCCTGGTCAACATCAGGATGGTACTGGAAGATGGGACAAACTCAGGCTTTTCCTGGCATAAAGAGGAGTTTTGCCATGGGCTGCCCCTGAAGCTGAGACAGTGTGACCCTCACAGATGAGAAGGGGAGGGGTGGGGTGCCAAATGGCAAGGTTCTTCTGCCAAGCAGGAATTCTCAAGAAGGGGCGGAGTGGGGTGCAATGGCAGGAATTCTGCCATGGATAAAACCTAGCATTCAAAGGGATTCCCAGGGGTCATCCAACCCCCCTTCTAACATGAAGGAATACCTAGGAGTTGGACTTAAGGCTGAGAGCATGTGACTTGCCCAAGGTCACCCAGTGAATTTCTATGGTGAAGAGGGAGAATGAAGATCTGCTGAACTTTTCCCCTTCTCCACTGCCATTTCCTTCTCCTTTAGTCTCTTGTCTCTTTAGATTGGAAGCCTGAGGGCAGGGAAATGCCTAACAATTTGTAAGCCACTCTGATAGCCTTTTGGCTGAAGAGCGGGGGTATTAATAATAATAATAATAATAATAATAATAATTATTATTATTATTATTATTATTATTATTAGAGTGCTCAGCCATGTAAATCCAGAGGTGACCCTGGGTAAGTCATATTGTCTCAGCCTCAGGGACATTCTGAACCATCCTTGCCCAAAAGCAAACCAATCATAGAATATATAAATAAATAAAATGTAACTTTATCATTTAAAGAAGCTTTCTTTAAATGAAACAAACCCAAAGGGCAGAACCATCAGCATTCATGATGATGACAAAGCAGTAGAATGAAAGGAGACAAGGCACCTTCCCCCATGATTGTTCACTTCACACCTTTGCTCTGAAAAAGAAAGGAGAAGAAGACTTTAGCTGCTCAGACTCTGGTCTCCAGTGACGTTCTGTTTATAACAATTAATCCAAAGAAAATAAAGTTCACTTAGCTCAGTTTGCTAAAGTAATATTTTGCATGCCTGTCAATGGAGAAATAAAGGGACCCCAAGGATCATGCAGTCAAGTCCCCTTATATGTCAAAGCTGTGTGCAAGCGCATAACAGGATTCTTCAGCCCTGGGGAAAGCAATGAAAAAGAAAACCCCATTCCTGGGGAGGGAAGGGGTAAAAATAAATAAATAGCGGAAATATTATGTATACATATGAGGGATTAGCTAACAGCTGAGAAGACCTTTGAGACAGGATGCGATTAATTTTTTGGCTTGTAAGGTAAATTGTTTATTTGGGAATCCAAGGAATCACCAAAATCTGACTTTAAAAAAGCTGCCAGCAAATCCATTTAATCACATTGATAAAAGTCTAACATCTTCCACAGTAGAGGGACTTCCAAATATGTTGTATTACTATTCTCTCCATCCTCAAACAGAATGCATTTATTAGATTACACACTGCTCATTACAACACTACATTTCACTTCATCTAACATGCCACCATCATATGAGAGGGTATAATGTGATGTAAGGAGACTGTCAGGGTTGCAAACAGCAGGCACAGGAGTAGTGAACAGTGATGTTTGAAACAACAGAAATTCTTAATTAGAATCACTTTCAACAGCTAAAGAAATCATATCCATGAAGTGATTTGACTTCTCAGGCACAACATCTTGAGGGGAGAGAAGCAGGCAAGAAACAACAGGCCTCTGCCTGCCAAGTTGAAGAGCC
>NW_024804307.1:0-3165 GCF_019175285.1 Sceloporus undulatus
AAAAAACAACCGACAGTTACATTGACAAGGTATATGATGTACCAATATTTGTATGCAGCCTTTTATCCTCAGAGGTTCAACAGTCAGTTCTTTGGCTTCTCCATCTCATACCTTCTTCAGATCAGTTACTTGCTCCTTTTATCTTTCCTACCTCACTCATCCGACTACTCACACTTTCCCATGTCTCTTCCTCTTTGTTCATACATACTCTAACCTTCTTCACTTACTTACTTTCTCTCTTCTCTTTATGAATATGCCTCTGAATCTACATCTTCTACACACTTTGCTAATCTATCAAGTTCTTCTTCTAACGTTCTCATCTTCCACACTAAAACACTTCCGCCTCCATTGATTTATAAAGCTTAGTCCTCTCTTGCAATCTACTTCTCTTCTGTCAGTTCAGTTGTCCATTTGAAGTATAAGTTCTAGAAGATGGTCTGTTTACTTATATGAAATGATACAAATGGATAAACTCTCCTTTAGGATTAGAGAAGGCTCCTGGGAGACTGTTCCTAAGGACTGGTGCAAAGTCTTAGACCACATTAAGAAGAAATGGGGTGATATAAGTATATGCTATTATCAGCTAGATCTTGAGATACTATGCTAGATGTTAAAGAGACAATTACTTTTCTCTCTCTGAAAGCATGCTGGAAGAAATCTATTGGTTTACTTAGTTGTTGGAACGGTTTACCCTTTACTATAATTCTGCATTTGGTGAAAATAGTTATTCTTCAAGACTGGGCCGCTCTTTCGATCTCCATTTCTTTGCATACAGAATCCAGCGATAGAAACCATATACATTAAGGTTTTCTCCTGTTTCTTATCCAGAGTATCTTCAAACATCCCTAATAACAAAGCTTCAGGGTTTAATGGAAGTAGGAACCTATAGCTTTGTTACATTTCCAGCATATATTATTTGTATTTTTGTGTATTTTAGCCAATTTTGCTGGTGCTAGATGCCATCTGAAATACATCTTGTACCAATGTTCCCTAAGGTTTTGGGCCGCTGTCAATTTAATGCTTCGATTCCATGCTTTTCCCCATTGATTTATATTGATAGTGTGACCACAATCTTTGTCCCATTTTATCATTGATTCCTTGGTTATTTCTTGCTCTGAGTCCTACTTTAGCAACACCTTTTATATTTTACCCATCAGACCTTTTTGATATCCTTTGATCAATAAAAGCTTTTCTAGCTCTGAACTATCATCTTTTTTCTCCCATGATTTTAGGTCTTGCTGCGTTTTGGAGTATATTTGTTGATATTCAAACCAATTCAGATTAAAACCTTGTAAGTTTAAACCTTTTTGTGTTTTAATTTCTGTTTCTTCACCCTTAAACTTTAAGAGATCATCATAAATAATCCAATTCCCTTCGCTCTCCATTTTCGTTCTGTAAATGGCTTCTAAGGCGAGGCCCATTTTGGGAATCCCATCACTATCTGACCTTTATATTTGTTCCAAATCCTAAACAACGCATGTCTAATACAATGATTGTTAATCGAGGGATCTGCTCTTTCTTTGTCATATAAGAGAAAAGCATGCCTTCCAAATTTAAGGGCTTCACCTTCCAATTCTCATGATTCTTTATCCTGCAAATTAATCCGATTTTTAATTAGCCTCATCATATAATTTAATATGTGGAACCATTAACCCTCCTCTTTCCTTTGCGTCTTGTAAGACCTTTAGTTTTACTCCAGGGTTTTCCCTCCCAAATGAAGTCTTTTAAATCCCTTTGCCAATTCTTAAGCATTTTCTCTGGGATTATAATAGGGAGAGTTTGAAATAAAAAGAGGGTTTTAGGTAATATCTTCATTTTAATGGCAGCTATCTTTCCTAAGAAGATAAGTGCAGTTTATTCCAATTATTAATTTCATTTTTAATTGTTTTCCACAGAGTGCCATAGTTATTCCCGAAGAGTTCATTTGTTTTATTTGAAATGATTAATCCTAAATATCTAATTTCCCCTTTAACTTAAATTCCATTGAATCCAGTTACTTTGGACATTTGTTCTTTATTCATATTTTTTGTTAAAATCGTGGATTTTGGTAAATTCACTCTGAAACCACTAAAGTCTCCAATGTTTTTTAGAGCCTTGATAAGCTTATCTGCATTATCTAAGGGCTCCTCTAGATCTATAAACAAATCATCCGCATAGGCTTTTATTTTATATGTATGTGTTTTAATTGTTACTCCCTTCAAATCAATATCCAATTTTACCTTCCTAATTAAAAGCTCAATCACAACTAAGAAGAGAAGGGGAGATAAGGGGCATCCTTGACGCGTTCCCTTTTTAATTGGAAAGGAGGGTTTTTTATCTCCGTTTCTTAAAATATTAGCCTTTTGATCCAAATACAATCTCTCTATCCGTCTATGAAAATTATCTCCTATATTCATCGCCTCTAAGATTTTAAACATTGTGTTCCAATTTACAGAATCAAATGCTTTTTGTAGGTCTAAAAGAAATAAACCTGGCTGCTTGCCATTATGCCTATGATAGTCCTCCTAAATATTCAAGGCATGCCGCGTTTTCTCTTTTAGTTGTCTTCCAGGGAGAAAACCTTTCTGATCCACATCAATAATTTTACTTAAGATCTTTTTAAATCTTTTAGCCAAAATTGCTGTGTATATTTTGTAGTCGGAGTCTAATAATGAGAGAGGCCTATAATTAGCAGGCTCATCGTCTGCTTTGCTTTCTTTCACAATTAAGGTAACATTCGCTTCTTTCCATGTATCTCCTATTTTACCACTAAGAGCTTCTTTGGAAATTTGGCATAACTCTTCTTTAAATGTTTTATAGAAATATAAGGGAAAGCCATCTGGGGTTTTATGGGCTTTCCCTTCCTCTATTGCTTCTAAAATTTCATCAATAGTTATATCTGGCTCTAAGAAATTTCTTTGCCCTTCGTCTAGTTTCACTCTTTCTTCTATGTTACACCAATCGAATAAGTTTTCCACCCTCAGATTTTCACTTCCGTATAAGTTTTTGAAGTATTCAAAGAAGGTCTGTTTAATATCCTCTTGTCTTGATAATATTTCCCCGTCTTTCTTGATTTTTAAGATTTGGTTTCTATTTCTCTTCTCTCTTAATTTAAGGGCTAACCATCTCCCTTCCTTCTTGGCATGATCGAAATAGTCTAATTGGGGGCTCCTTCCGTGGGGCTTC
>NW_024804307.1:3265-5574 GCF_019175285.1 Sceloporus undulatus
ATATCCTCTTGTCTTGATAATATTTCCCCGTCTTTCTTGATTTTTAAGATTTGGTTTCTATTTCTCTTCTCTCTTAATTTAAGGGCTAACCATCTCCCTTCCTTCTTGGCATGCTCTAAATAGTCTAATTGGGGGCTCCTTCCGTGGGGCTTCCGCAGTGATTCCAAAGTGACCCCTCATTTTGGGGAAATGGGTAACAAGTGAATTCACAGAAATGTCTTCCAAGCTCACTCCGATTCCACTCTGAATTGGTCTGGAGGGGAATGCAGCTTTGCTTCTGCTCTGTTTCACCACCGCAACCCCCCCCAGTTGCAAATTTCCCATGATGCAGTGCTGCAATTCCCCCCATTTCCTTCCGGTGGTCCTTTCGCTTTGGGGGGAATAGGCAGCCAATGGGAGCTGAGGAAGGTCCAGGTAAAGGGAAGGAGGCCATGCCCGCTCAGGAGTGGGGATCCAATGAGAAAATCACATTAGTCCCCATAGACTTGAGTTTTATCAATAAAGAACATTCCTAATACAACGCCCCCCTCTTGTGGATACTCAGGGCACTGCAGCCTCTTAGGCTTCTCACCAACTTCTATCCTGGAGCGCCATCTGGTGGCCACTCTTGGCAATTCACTAATAGCAGTTAACCCAATTAAACAGTATATAAAACAAAAACGTGAAACAAGATAGACAAGGAAACTGTTACATGGATTTGTAATTGGTTGACCAGCCAAAAAGAAAGGGTGCTCAACAATGACTCCTTTTCATCCTGGAGAACAGTGACCAGTGGGGTGTCCAGTGGGGTTCTGTTCAACATCCTTATCAATGACTTGGATGACAGAATTGGGGGCATACTTATCAAATGTGCAGATGAGACCAAACTAGGAGGAGTACCTAATACCCCAGAGTACAGGATCAAAATTCAGAATGACCTGAATGGACTAGAAAGCTGAGCCAAAGCTAACAAAATGAAATTCAATATGGAGAAATGTAAGGTACTGCATTAAGGGCAGAAAAATGAAATGCACAGATATAGGATGGGGACCACCTGGATGAATGAAACTACGTGTGAAAGTGATCTGAGAGTCCCAGGTAGACCACAGGTTGAACATGAGTCAACAGTGCAATGCAGCAGCTAACAAGGCCAATGCCTTTTTAGGCTGCATCAATAGAAGTATAGTGCCTAAATCAAGGGAAATAATAGTGCCACTACTCTGCTCTCGTCAGCCCCCACCTTGAATATTGTGTCCAGTTCTAGGCACCAAAACTGAAAAAGGATGTTGAGAAACTGGAGCATGTCCAAAGGAGGGCGACTAAAATGGTGAAGGATTTGGAAACTTAAGATCACAATCGGACAGTCTCAATGCTTCAGGCATGGAGCATCAGCTGCCCTTGGTTCGCCTCTGACATCTTCCTCCTCCGCATCTTTAACTTGGGCACTATCCACTTCATAAGGTCCTTTGATTCCTTTATGTCTTCCTCCATTCGACAAACGTCTACCTGGGGTTCTTCTGTCCTGGGGCGGCTATCAAGTGACTCCCCCACTGCCAGGTCCCAGGCTGTCACTCTGCCCCCCGACAGCCTTCCTTTCCCCAGTCTGGGGCCAGAAACCCAAATCCGCCAGTGGTGGCCTGGATGGTGTGAGCTTCAGGAGGTTTCCCAGTCTTGGGCTTGGCCCTAGTTCCTCTGAGGAAGGCACCTGCTCTTCCACCACCGGACTCTCAAGAACCACCGGGTTCTCCAAGAACTCTTCGTGTTCCTGGGTCTCCATTGGAGTTAAAACTGTGAGACTTTGCCGAGGAGCCGTGGAGATAACTCAGGTTGAAGCCTGAGCTGAAAAACCCAGCGGCGCGGTAGCAGCCTTTTGGGCACAAACGCTTGCACCAAACTTTGTTTTAATAGCTTCAGGCTTTTATGCAAATAAAGCAACTAACTGAAATACTCTGGTCCCTAAATAACTGGGATGAAGATAAGGGAGAAAGGACTCTACTAACTTTAAGCCTCCCAAGACGACAAAACACAAGCAGGTAGAGACAGCTTATTCCCCTCTTTTCTTGTCTGCAAGGAGTTTGGACTGCTCATTACTCAATTTGATAACCAGAATTCTATATAGAAAAGAGTCGGAGGAGAAATGTGAATGTGGTTTATTGGACATATATAATAAGAAATTTAAAACCTTATTAGTTGATAAATCAAAGGACTGTGGAACCCTGAAGGAAACGAAGTACTCTTTTTTTGTTTTCCCAAGCAAATTCCCCTCCCTCACCGCCTGGAACCTCTTAATTTGCTTGTGAAAAGAAGAGCTTGAGGGTAAAAGTGAGTGT
>NW_024804308.1:0-5572 GCF_019175285.1 Sceloporus undulatus
TGAAGTTTGTTGTGGATCTTTGGCCAGAGTATTTCCAGAGTCTCACAGTTTGCCAAAACTCACAAAATGACGACCAAGGAATCTCCGTCACCAGGAAAGGTGCCAGCCGCTTCAGGAGGGAATTCGGAGTGGGAGAAATCTCTCGAGGACGCTGAGCAGCGGGGAGCCAGACCCAAGCAAATGGGCGGTGGAGGCAGACTACTGGAGGAGCTGTGGTTCCCACTCCCGGAGGAAGAGAAGAAACGCCGCAGAGCCGGCAGAGTAACAGCTTGGGACCAAGCTGTGGGAGAGGCCATGCTGAGGGCGCCTAGGGAGGAAAACCTGGCAGATGAGGTGGCAGGCCTTAAGGAGGATTTGAGGGAACTGAAATCCCTGATGTCTCAACTAACTACCAGAGAGTCAGAGCAGCGGGAGAATCACTCCACCCCCAAGCCGGCGACGGATGCGTTCGGCGAGGGCTCAGAGGAGGAGAGCGACGAGGAGGCAGAGACTACCTTGAGCCCCCACTCACGACGCGGCGGTCTAAACACGGGCCCCAGGAGGGGGAGAGGAGAAACTGAGGCGCTGAGGGAGCTCCTGGCTAGCAAGCTGGAAGCCAAATTTAACGGGGATCCGGAACAGCTCCCTTTTTTCCTGGCTCAGGTGGCGGGACACATGAGGACCAGAGGAGACTACTTCCCGGACCAAGGAGAAAAGGTGTGCTGCGTGGCTGGAAGGTTGGAGGGCCAGGCGGCCCAGTGGCTGGTGCAGCTCTACGACTGCAGGGCTCCGGAGCTGCAGAACTTGGGGGCCTTCATGACAGCGCTTCGAGCACGATTTGAAGATCCCTTCCGAGTAGACCGCGCTAAAACTAAATTCATGACACTGCAACAAGGTAAACGATCCGTGGGGGAGTATGTGTTAGAGTTTAGAAGCGTGGCCGCGCAGATCCCAGATTTCCCAGAGCCCATGCTGGTTCGTCAGTTTCAGGATGGACTCAACTCCGAACTACTAGAGTGGGTGCTGATGAGAGGGAACCCAGAGGGGCTGCAGGAATGGATGCGGTGGGCTGGAGAAGCCGAGACCACCAAGGAGCGAGTGCGACTGGCCAAACATCGGGCGGCTCTTCAACAGGGCAAGGCTATGGTAAAGCCCTCAGGAGGAGGCGCCCAGCAGCACCCAAAAGCGATGAGGGAGTCTGAGAAACAGCGCAGGATGAGGCTGGGGCTCTGCTTGGCTTGTGGCATGAAGGGACATCTCATCGCCAAGTGTCCAGAAAGGGCCGGCGACAAGGCCACCGGCAAGGCGCCGCCGAGCTCCGGAGGGGGAGCGAGAAGGGAGACTGCGGGGCAAGTTACCCACCCAGGGACTGGAGCTCCACGTTTTGAGGCGCACCAGAAGGATGCAGACCAGGACGGGAACATCCCAACTGTGGTGAGTGGGGGAGTGCCCATTTATTTTTTGGAAGTGAAACTTGGGCACAAGCGCAAAGGAACTATGGGAACTTTGCTGGCAGCCTTGGACTCGGGTTGCACCAGGTGCCTAATGAGCCCTAAAACCGTGCAGGAATGGGGCATTAACCAAGAGCCTCTACCTGAGGAGATCCCGTTCATGCAGATGGATGGCTCCATAATGGGGGGGGGGGTGCCCAGTAGGACACAAACAGAACTTTTAACGTTGAAAATTGCTGGACACCAGGAACCCATACAGTTCGTAATTGGAGCCACTCAGGGCTGGGACTTGGTGCTAGGCATAGATTGGCTGGCGCAGCACAACCCGGCTATTAACTGGAGGAACATGCGGTTGACTTTTAACGACCCAGGCTGCAAGCAGCATCTGAGGTTGAAAGGACACTCGTCCGCCGAGGATAGTCAAGCTTTGACAATAAAAATGAGGGGCCCCTGTGCCATGAGCGCAGGGACCGGGGCCCGACCTCCATTAGGGTTCCCAGAGGTATATCGAGATTTGGGGGAGGTTTTTGAAGAAAAGGAATGTGATGTGCTGCCCCCCCACAGGGACACTGACTGCGCAATAGAACTGAACCCAGGGGTTGCCCCACCTAAACCAAAAATGTATCCCATGACACCCCGAGAAATGAGCACGCTTAAGGAATTTATTGAGAAAAACCTGGCCAGGGGGTTTATTCGCCCTTCCAGCTCGCCTTTCGGGGCTCCAGTGTTTTTCAGGGAAAAGAAGGATGGAACCTTGAGGCTGGTAACGGACTATAAAAACCTGAATGCCATAAGCACCTGCAGTAGATACCCACTTCCCCTGATGAAGGATATGCTGAGTTGGCTATCCACAGGGAAGATTTTCACTAAGCTGGATTTGCGGGATGCTTACTTCCGAGTAAGAATCAAGGAAGGAGATGAGTACAAAACCGCATTCCATTGTCCGCTGGGGGCATTTGAATATTTGGTTCTTCCGTTTGGACTTTCGGGAGGTCCTTCTTGCTTCATGAAGCTTGTACATGAAGTATTGCATGATTTGCTATTTGAAGGAGTGTTAGTGTATTTAGATGACATTTTGATCTATTCTCAGGACCTAAATAGCCATGTGCAACTGGTCAGAAAAGTGCTGAAAAGGTTGCTGGACCACAAATTGTATGTAAAACTGTCCAAATGCCACTTCCACACAGATGCACTTGACTTCCTGGGGTACAGGGTGTCTACTCAGGGACTGCACATGGACCCCCACAAGGTCCAAGACGTTTTAAATTGGCCTGAACCCAAGACGCGCAAGCAGGTGCAGAGGTTCCTGGGATTTGCAAACTTTTATAGACAATTCATCCCGGATTTTGCTCAAGTGGCGCTACCTATTACTAATCTGTTAAAAACCTCGGAGGGGGAAGGGAGGAAGCAGCGAGGGCAGACCCCCATGGGGACAGAGAAACCCAAGCCATCTAACAAGATTAACTGGACTCCAGAATGCACTAAGGCGTTTGAAGCTTTGAAGCAGTTGTTTAGCTCAGAGTCAATACTTAAGCACCCCGACCCCGAGCAGCCCTTCGTAGTGCAGGTGGATGCTTCGGATGCAGCAGTGGGTGCAGTGTTATTGCAGCGGGATGAGGGGGGCCAGCTCAGACCTTGTGCTTATTCCTCCAAGAAGTTTGATTCGACGCAAGCAAATTGGCCATGCTGGGAACGGGAATCATTTGCTATTAAGTGGGCTTTAGACATTTGGAGGCAATTCCTGGAGGGGGCTCCCCACCCCTTCGAAGTATGGACGGATCACCGGAACTTAGAGGCACTGCAGACTCTGAGGCAGCTATTAAGCCCAAAACAGCGCCGATGGGCTAAAGATTTCTTTAAATTCAATTTTACCATAAAATTCATCCCAGGGAGGGAGAATGGGCTGGCTGATGGGCTTTCACGGATGCACGGGCCTGGGGAAAAGGAGGAGTTGGAGAAACAGACCCTGTTCACAGCACAACAGCTGGGGCTGGGGGTGACCACACGAAGCCAGACAAAAAGGGAACAAGAGCGGGCAGTCGCAGACTTAGACCCCCTATTACGAGAGATCCTCCAAGCCTACGAAGGGGATCTAGAACTTAATAAATTGAAAAGTGAATTACAGCAGACGGAACATGGATTGTGGGGCAAGGACAATAAGATATATGTGCCCGAGAACTTAAGGGCTAAGGTAATGACAACGTGCCATGATGTCAAGGCGGCGGGACATTGGGGATTTGTGAAAACTTGGCACAATCTGGCGAAGCAAATATTGGTGGCCAGGGGTGCGGAAAGAGGTGGAGAACTATGTTCAAAGCTGCGTGGTTTGCGCCAGAGCTAAGCCTAATACAGGGAAACCTAGTGGGTTGTTAAGGCCATTGGAAACCCCCACTCGGCCCTGGCAACACATAGGCATGGACTTTATTACAGACTTGCCTGACAGCAAGGGCAAAGACACCATTTGGGTGATCGCAGACTTGTTTTCCAAGCAAGTGCATTACGTGGGGTGTAAGGGGGTACCCAGCGCGCCACGGTTGGCAGACTTGTTCATCGAAAATGTGTACCGGTTACATTGTTTACCAGATAAGATAGTCTCCGATAGAGGAGGAACCTTTATTTCTCAATTTTGGAGGTGCTTACAGGACAAATTAGGGGTGCAATTAGCGTTGAGCACAGCTTTTCACCCAGCTACAGATGGTCAGGTGGAACGCACTAATCAGTGTGTGGAAAGATACCTAAGATGCTATGTAAACCACCTACAGGACAACTGGATGGACCTACTGGCCCACGCGGAGGTGGCGTTTAACATGGGGGTACACTCCAGTACGGGGGTGTCACCATTTCAGGCGGTATACGGCTACGAGCCAAGAGTCATCCCTCAACTAACTCCAGCCCCGGAGGATCCAGTGTCAGTGGGGAATTGGAGCCAACTATTAAGAGACAATTGGGGAAAGATTGAGGATGCTCTAAGGCAAGCTAAGCTAGACTACAAAAGGTTCGCAGATCAACACCGGAAACCAAGTTGGGATATTAAAGTGGGGGACAAAGTTTTTCTATCTACAAAAAACTTGAAGTGTCGGCTGCCTTGCAAAAAATTGGGACCTAAGTTTGTGGGACCTTTTAAGGTCAAACGACTAATCACAGAGGTGACGGCCGAGTTAGACCTTCCAAAAATGTATAAACATTTACACAATGTTTTCCATTTCAGTTTGTTGAAACCAGCGATTGGGAGGAGTAACGAAGACGAGGAGAAATTGGAACCACTGCCTCTGCTGATTGGAGGAGAAGAGCATTTTGAAATTGTAAAAGTGTTGGACTCTAGAATGATGCGGGGGCAATTAGAATATTTGGTGCAGTGGAAGCATTTTCCTGTAGACATGGCTGAATGGGTGAACGTAAAAGATGTAAATGCTGATAAGTTGGTTAAAGAGTTCCATATGGCTTATCCTGACAAGCCAAAAGGAGGGCGATAAGGCTTGGGGAGGCAGACTGTCAGAATCCACCTTCAGTTAGGTGTTTGGGTGTCTTCTGCCAGATAGATAGATGGGTAGATAGATGGGTAAATAGATGGATAGATAGATGGTTAAAGGGAGGGATAGATAAATGGATAGATAGCGGGGTAGATAGATAGATAGATAGATAGATAGATAGATAGATAGATAGATAGAGGGATAGAGGGATAGATAGATAAATAGATAGACAGATGAATAGATAGATAGATAGATACATCACCAAACAGGCAGCAACCTTGGAACGAGGGGGAAAGGGTTCCATGGGGAACGAGTCGGATGGTCACGTAGGACATGGCAGCAGGTATTTATGAGGGGCTATTGAGAATCTGAGCCCAAGCCGGTATACAGCCTTAGATCTCGGCGCCATAGGAAAGCCAGGAACCAAATGGTCAAAACCTCCCTCCTTACTTTTACAGATCAAAGAAAGGGGTTTTACATCAAAGGGAAAGGTGCTGGGAAACAACTCATTGGGAGGGGCTGGAGGGAATCTTAAGGTTCTGATTCCATTCTGGGTCTTCAGTTTTGGCAAAGACGTGGCAAGAATACTTTGTTCCAGTTCTATCAATAAATTTTCTGTTGCATCTGAAGTTTGTTGTGGATCTTTGGCCAGAGTATTTCCAGAGTCTCACA
>NW_024804309.1:0-1720 GCF_019175285.1 Sceloporus undulatus
CTCTGATCCATTGCATGGCCAAGGGAGATATTTTCCCCAAGAACCCTCTCCAGAGCCTCAAAAGGATGGAAGAGGGACCAAAATGGGTAGGAAACTTGCTCAGCGATGTGCTAAGTACCATTTGGGTGAGAAAAGCATTAATCTCCATGCTTCCTTCCCACAAAATCCTAAATTTCAGAATTAAAAAGTCCTTTGCTTGAACCAAAAGGTTTATTGAGAAACTCTGGCAGAAGCATCCATTAACACATCTAAGCAGTCTCTGAAGAGTCGAAATCTTTTCCCTCCATCGTTTACTATCTCCACACTCCTCCCTTTCCTCCCCCTTCAGCCCCTAACCAACCCAGCTGCCAAGGTACCTCTTGCCTGCTTCTTCCACTGTTCTCATACCCCTCTCCCCCTGGGGCATGCCTGCCACCCAAATCTCACAAACCAGTCAGTGAATAGCCTCCACAACTGATTCCCTTCCTCCAAGCCGTTCTAGGCCCCATTATACTTACCAGCGACTTAAAACTACTAACATTTGAACTACTAACAATTCCCCCCTAAACTGCAATACCATTCTGGATGAACCACAGAAGCTGGTTCTGACAATTGGCAGTTTACGATGGGGTATTTAGTATCCTTATAAAGTGGAGAGCAATAATGCCTCACTAAGCCACAAATTCAAATATACTCCAGGATGTTGCTATCTCAATTAAACTACACTTGAAAGGGATCTGGGACTCCCAGAAGACCACAAGTTGAACATGGGCCAAGAGTGTGATGCGGCAGCTAAAAAGGCCAATGTCATTCTAGGCTGCATCAATATGAGTATAGTTTCTTGATCAAGGGAAGTAATAGTGCCGCTCTAGTCTGCTTTGGTCAGGCCTCCCTTGGAATAATCCTGTGTCCAGTTCTGAGCCCCACAATTCAAAAGGATGTTGAAAAGTTTGAACATGCCCAGAGGAGGACAACCAAAGTGGTGAAGGATCTGGAAACCATGAAGCCCTGAGGAATGGCTTAGAGAGCTAGGTACATTTAGCCTGGAGAAAAGAAAGTTAAGATTGGCTATGATATCCATGTTTAAATATTGGAAAGGGTCGTATTGAGGATGGAGCAAGCTTGCTTTCTGCTGCTACAGAGAAAAGGAGACACCACAATGGATGCAAGCCACAGAGAAAGAGGTTCCACCTAAACATTACTAGGGACTTTGGGACAGTAAGAGCTCTTCGACAGTGGAATATACTCCCTTAGAGTTTGGTGGAGTCCTCTTCTTTGGAGGTCTTTAAACAGAGGCTGGATGGTGCTTGGAATCTGTATTCCTCCATGGCAGAAGAGGGTTGAACTGGGTGGCCCTTGTGGTCTGTTCCAACTCTATGATTCTGTAATTCTAGTGGAATCATAGCACCAGGATAATTTAGCATAATAGGGACCTCAGTCTTCATAGAAAGGAGAATGGATTACGGTTCCTTACCCACAGAGGCCACATTCTGATAATTTTCCATCATCACATAACTGTACATCAGTCTCTGTTTCTTCGTCAACAGTTTCCATTCCTCCTCAGTGAAATATACAGCCACATCCGCAAAGGTCACCTGCAACAGAAAATAGCCCTCATCCAGAGAGTGACTAAACAAAAGGGGAGGAAAGCACATGGTGCATCCCAAATATTATGTCATCACTTCACAATTCAGTCCAGGAAATAAACTTTAAATTCTGTCAGCAAGAAAAAAAACTACTG
>NW_024804309.1:1820-5570 GCF_019175285.1 Sceloporus undulatus
CTCTGTTTCTTCGTCAACAGTTTCCATTCCTCCTCAGTGAAATATACAGCCACATCCGCAAAGGTCACCTGCAACAGAAAATAGCCCTCATCCAGAGAGTGACTAAACAAAAGGGGAGGAAAGCACATGGTGCATCCCAAATATTATGTCATCACTTCACAATTCAGTCCAGGAAATAAACTTTAAATTCTGTCAGCAAGAAAAAAAACTACTACCTTCGAGATCCAGTTTGTCTCGAATCCTTTCAATATAATATACAATATAATAAACAATATAATTTAGGCCATGGCTGGGATATAGAGGATGGATTATGATACTCACTATCCCAACACATACAGTACATTTAGCCACCAAAGAATTATAATGCATTTAGACATTTCTTGACACATTTCAGAGGCAAAAGTTAATTTTAAAAAACTATTCTGGGGAGCACTGTGGGCTTGAGGGCCACTGGACCCACCCCATATTTAGACCCAGAGATGTTCTCTCATATCCCCCAACATTTCAAAGATGGGAAAAGGAAGGCACATGTGGACAAGCAACACTAAAAGGTGGTGGAGATGGCCAAAGTTGTTTATGAGGAAGATCACACAAGCTGGGAAGGGCACAGTTTTCCTTTTGCTTCAGCCTCCTGGGAAGGGCAATATCCTGCCTCCTTCTTTCCTCTCCTCTCCCCACTTTTGAGTTGATGGGGGGCAAACTGAATGGCACTCAGGAACTGAAGTAAGCTGAGAAGGGAGAAAGTAGGAGGAGGAGAGAGCAACCGGGACATTTTCAAAAGTCCCTGAAAAAGTGGGGTGACAGAGGATTAACCAGGACTGTCTCTGCTAAATTGGGAGAGTATGTTCTCCATTTGCTTTCATGAACTGGTCCAGCAGTGACACAGATGAAACTGATAGTCAAGAACCTCTACTCACCAAAGAGGCCTTGTACCTCTGCATCCTCTTTCTGTTCGAGCCCAACTCCCTCCGCTTGGCCTCTGTGTCGGCCATCAGGTGGGCAGGGGTCCTGGTGGTCTTGCCCTTGGGTCACTTCCAGCAAAAGATGCCCCAAAGCTGTGTCCAAGGGGGCCGAGATGAAGCTTCTGAGAAAAGAGACCAGAGATTCAAAAAAGGACGCAAATTGGATCTCTTATAAAGAATCAATGCAAATAGATATAACTGGTTATAGAAGAAAGACACGAGAAGATCATAAAGATCAGGGTTATGATCTTTCATGGTTCTTTGACAGACAATTAGAGAGCTCTTCCTAATGGATAAAAAACAATACAGTATTTGCAAGTCTGACTCTGATCTAGAACAGGAAATAATGTTGAATAAAGATGCCTTAATTGCAAAACTTTATAATTGTATTATTCAAATCTATACAGAAGAGGAAGTTATTAAAGACAATATGATCAGGTGGTTTCAAAGTGGAAGTGCACTTGGAAAAAAAGACTGAACTATACTTGCAGCCAAAACATCAAAGAGAGTTACTATAAAACATTTTTGATGGTATTTAACACCAGAGAGAATAAGCAAGATATGTAAGAATTGCAGTAATTTATGTTGGAAATGGGAAAAGGAGCAGGGCTCAATCTATCAAATGTTTTGGACTTGTGGGAAAGTTATACAACTTTGGAAGCTGATTTAATTTGAAATTAAGAAAGTTGTAACTATATCTTTTAAACCCTCACCTGAAATTCTTTGCTTAATGTAATAAAACAATCCATAGGAAAAAACATGGTTTAATATTATTTTATACGTTGTCATCTGCAAGAATAGTGTCTGCTCAGAGATGGAAAACTAAAGAAATGCCTTCAAAAGAAGATTGGATATTTAAGCTTCTGGACATGATGGAAATGGACAAACTCTCAAGAGGAATTAGAAAGGAGCGTCAAATTTATATAAAGGAGGCTGGAATAATATAATTGAATATCTCCAGAATCATGGAGGGAAAATGCTACTTTAGAGATAGAACTAATTTAAATTGAAGTGTTTTAATTTATTCAAAGAACTATAACAGCTGTAAAACAGAAGTATTTTGTGAGGTTAAAAGCCCAATGATGTTTAGTTTAATCTAATTAGAGCGATTTTGTATCAACTGTTTTACAATTGAAATGAGGACTGAAAGAGAAAATAAATGATTCGTAAGGATAAGGATAATTAGAACAATATATAATTACTTTTTACGTATTAACAGATAATTAAAAAATGAATGAGATAGAAATAAAAGTTAGTCTGGTAGTTTAGAAGCAGCAGATTGTAAATGCGAGTAATAGGTTTGTCTTTAACGCTCAGTGCTATGGAATTCTGGGATTTTACCTTTGGACACTTAGCCTTCTCTGCCAGAGAGCTCTGGTGCCATAACGAACTACAAATCCCAGGATTCCACAGGATGGAGCCAAGAGAGTTAAAGCAGTTTCGAACTGGATTATTTCTGCAGTGCAGATACAGCCTGAGTAAAAGGGCAGAAGCACCCAAGTCTTGTTTTTACCTTCCTAATAATGGGTTTCCTTTAAAAGAAAGAAGCAGTCTGCTTTTCTGTCTTATCCTTATTTTTGTTGTTTGTTTCTATGTTTATTTGGGAATAATATGAGATGGTCTGGTCTGCCTCCTTCCTTCTTCCCTTAAAATCTATTAATAAGGAAAGTGAGGAGACTTTTAAAACCTCTCAAAGGAGCTCATTTGGCCTTTTTGGGGAACAAGCCTTCTCTTAGAAGCCAAAGCCAGATGTTTGTGGAGAATAATAATAATAATAAGGCTTGTATTAAAACTATCCTCCCCATTTCTGACCCCTTTTAAAACCCTTGTTCTCCAGAAGGAGCAGAGCTGTGTAATAAGAAAAAACCCTCTCAGAAAAGAGACACAAAAGACAAACAAAGAGACACACTTCCTTCCTTTTGGCCCAAGGAGCCTGGCCTCCTTCTGACTCTGAAGCCTCAGGAGAGAAAGAGAAGCCTCTGTTCAACTGAAGCCTCAGAGAAGGTTCCGGAACATTATTCCCCACAGTCACAAGCTGCACAAAATGGCCACTGGAACACAAAATGGCCACCTCTGCCTCAGCACTTGGCAGATGGCAGTTTGAGGCCTTTAGGGAACCCAAAATGGAGGACGAAAGGGCCCCAAAGTCGGAAGGGTCCTCAAACAGGATTTCCAAACCTTAATAACACCTACAAGTGTTCCTGATGCTATAATATAGAGACTTCCTGAAACACTCTGTATAAATCTGCCTTTATATATCTTTATAAATAAATAAAAGTTCATAATACTAATACTAATAATAGTAATAAGGTACAACCAGGAGTTTTTTCTCCCGGTGGCTTATCCCCCTGACGCCTCTGCACATGCTCAGCAGCTAGAGCCGGCCCTGTCTTCTAGTCGTTTCCAACTTATGGAGACCCTAAGGCAACCTTATCATGGGGTATCCTTGGCAGGTTTATTCAGAGAGGGGTTGCTATTGCCATCCTCTGAGGCTGAGAGAGTGTTACTTGCCAAGGGTCATCTAAGTCCAAAACACACTGCAGCAATAATACAACCTGAGACGGCTTTAACTGCCCTGGCTCAGTGCTCGGGAATTCTGGGAAATGTAGTTTTGTGAGACATTGAGCCTTCTCTGTCAGAGA
The DNA here is from genome assembly GCF_019175285.1 of Sceloporus undulatus. Classification (NCBI taxonomy): domain Eukaryota; kingdom Metazoa; phylum Chordata; class Lepidosauria; order Squamata; family Phrynosomatidae; genus Sceloporus; species Sceloporus undulatus. Next base: position 5,425 of record NW_024804309.1, read on the forward strand.
GCTCTGGTGCCACAATAAACTCCAATTCCCAGGATTCCCTAGCACTGGGCCAGGGCAGTTAAAGCGCTCTCAAAATGGACTATTGCTGCCGTGTCTTTTGGACCTTTCTTGGCCACAAACTGTCCATAGCCTGCAATGCATCTCCT
>NW_024804310.1:0-1259 GCF_019175285.1 Sceloporus undulatus
CTGTAAGATCCAACAACCTTCACCAATAATCTCCAACAGCAACTTGCTTAAAAGCAGTGAAGTTTATTGAGATATGAATGAAAGTGATCAGACAGACTTTTTAGTGAACTCTGAAACTCAAATCTCAAGCCTCAAGTTAAAAGCACTCTTGGCTGGCCCCCACCTTTTTTTTCTCTCCCGCCTTCTACTCCCCACATCTCTCCCTCCTGTTCGCTTCCCAGGCTAGAGAAAGCAGGTTGACCTTGGAGAAGCTCTGCAGATGTCTCCTACTAATTAAACAGTGCATTCCAAACCTATGCAGCTATCCCGCCAAAGCATCCCAACCCCCATAGCAAAGCAAGCTGGCAGAACTACAGTTTTAAGCCATTACAACAATAATATGAACAGTAACTACAGTGGATGGGAATATTGATTGGTTATTGGCTTTGGAGTTCTGACATTGACATGTTTGACCCCCACCCACTCAGCCATATCAATTGGGAAATGTTTCCACTGCACCAGATATTCCAAGCCCCCTTTTACAACCCTAGAGTCCAAAATTTTCACAATTTCGAAATGTTCTTCCCCCTCAATGAGCAATGGTAGTGGAGCAGGCTCTTTCAGTTCCTCTTCAGTCCTCTTCCCAGCAGGCTTCAGCAGGCTGAAATGAAAGGTGGGGTTAATGTGTTTGTACATTTTAGGAAGGTCCAACTCAGCAGTCACCTCACTAACCAGTCTTTTTACAGCAAAAGGACCCACAAACTTGGGGCCTAATTTTTTGCAAGGCACTCTACACTTTAAGTTCTTGGTGGACAGAAACACCCAGTCTCCCTCCTGTATGTCCCAACCAGGCTTCCTGTGCTGATCAGCAAAACGCTTGTAGTCCAATTTGGCCTGCTTCAAAGCCTCCTCAATTTTAGGCCAACTGTCCCGCAATAGTTGGCTCCACTTTCCCACTGGCACAGGATCCTTTGGCTCAGGGGATAGCGAGGGGATAACCCTAGGCTCATAGCCAAACACCACTTGAAAAGGAGACATTCCAATGCTGGCATGACTAGATACGTTAAATGCCACCTCAGCATGGGGTAGCAAGTCCATCCAGTTGTCTTGTAGGTAATTGACATAGCACCTTAAATAGGCCTCCAGGGACCGATTAACCCTTTCCGTCTGACCGTCCGTTTGGGGGTGAAAAGCTGAGCTAAACGCCAATTGCACCCCCAACTTGTCCTGCAAACACCTCCAAAATTTTGAAGTGAAAGATGATCCGCGGTCAGACAGAA
>NW_024804310.1:1359-3080 GCF_019175285.1 Sceloporus undulatus
TTTGAAGTGAAAGATGATCCGCGGTCAGACAGAATCTTGTCTGGCAAACAATGTAACTTGTATATATTTTCAATGAAAAGGTCAGCCAGTTTGGATGCAGAGGGGACCCCCTTGCAACCCACATAGTGTACCTGTTTGGAAAACAAGTCTGTAACAACCCAGATGGTGTCTTTGCCTTTGCTTTCTGGCAAGTCCGTAATAAAGTCCATTGCAATGTGTTGCCAAGGTCTAGATGGAGTCTCTACAGGTTGTAATAGGCCGCTGGGCTTGCCTGTGTGAGGTTTGGCTCTGGCACAGATTGAACACCCCTGTACATATGCTTCAACCTCCTTACGAGCTTTGGGCCACCAGTATTTTGAACTCAGGGTCACCCATGTTTTAACGAACCCCCAATGTCCTGCAGCTTTGACATCATGACAAAGTTCAAGCACTTTCGCCCTGCAGACTCCAGGTACATAGATTTTCCCATCTTTGGTCCAGACCCCCTGTTCTGAGCATTGGAGTTCAGTCTTTAGACTTGCCAATTCCTCATCAGTCTCATATTTCTCCAAAATTTCCCTCACCATGGGGTCTAGGGTTTCTAAGCGAGTCTCCTGTTCTTTTTTGGTCTGGGAGCGAGTGGTCACACCTAGCCCCAATTGTTTGGAAGAGAACAGAGTCTGTAGCTCCCCCCGTTCCTGTTGTCCCCGGCCATGCATTCGGGACAAGCCATCCGCAAGCACATTGTCTTTGCCAGGAAAGAATTTTATAGTGAAATTGAACTTGTAAAATTCTTTTGCCCACCGTCTCTGTTTGGGAGTCAATTGTTTGGGGGTTTGCAGGGCCTCTAAATTTCGGTGATCGGTCCACACCTCAAATGGGTGGGGAGCCCCCTCCAAGAATTGTCTCCACACCTCCAACGCTCTCTTAATGGCATAGGCTTCCCGCTCCCAGCATGGCCAACCCTGTTGGGTTGAATCAAAGCGCTTAGACAAGTAGGCGCAAGGCCTCAGTTTGCCTTCATTGTCTCTCTGCATCAATACTGCCCCCACGGCATCATCTGATGCATCCACCTGCACCACAAAAGGTTGTTCTGGGTCTGGGTGTTTCAACACCGGCTCAGTGCTGAACAACTTCTTTAACTGTACAAATGCCTCGGTGCACTCCCTGGTCCAGTTTACTTTATAAGAGGGTTTCATTCGGGCTGCCTGTTCCCCAGCACTTGCCGGATCCCCAGATTCCCCCACCTTTGTTTTCAATAGGTTGGTGATGGGTAATGCAATTTGAGCAAAATTGGGAATGAACTGTCTGTAAAAATTGGCAAACCCTAGAAACCTTTGCACCTGTTTGCGGGTTTTTGGTTGCGGCCAATTCATGACATCTTGGACCTTGTGTGGGTCCATCTGCAGTCCCCTGGTGGATACTCTATAACCCAAGAACTCCAAGCTATCAGTATGGAATTCACATTTAGACAGTTTAACATACAGTTTGTTATCCAACAGTCTTTGCAACACTTTGCGCACCAATTTCATATGGCTGGGCAGGTCTGGGGAGTAAATAAGGATGTCATCCAAGTACACCAGCACCCCTTCGTACAACAGGTCTTGCAGTACTTCATGGATCAGCTGCATAAAACAAGAAGGTCCTCCAGAAAGTCCAAAAGGGAGGACTAAGTACTCAAAAGCCCCTAATGGGCAGTGGAAGGCTGTTTTGTACTCATCCCCTTTTTTTATCCTTACTCG
>NW_024804310.1:3180-5568 GCF_019175285.1 Sceloporus undulatus
GTTTTGTACTCATCCCCTTTTTTTATCCTTACTCGAAAGTAAGCATCTCTCAAGTCTAATTTAGTAAAAATCTTCCCCGTGGCCAACCTGCTCAGCATGTCCTTCATCAATGGAAGGGGATACTTGCTACAGGTGCTGATAGCATTTAAGTTCTTATAGTCTGTTACCAGCCGCAGGGACCCATCCTTCTTTTCCCTGAAGAACACTGGCGCCCCGAAAGGTGAGCTGGAGGGTCGGATGAAGCCTCTAGCCAGATTTTTGTTAATAAACTCCTTCAGTGTCTCCATCTCCCTTGGGGTCATTGAGTACAGTTTGGGTTTGGGGAGAGGGGCCCCTGGGGTCAGTTCGATTGCACAGTCCGTGTCCCGGTGGGGCGGCAAGAGGTCACACTCAGTTTCTTCAAATACTGCTCTCAAGTCCTTATAGACCTCTGGGAAACTTCCCACCTCCTGTAGCCTGTTTACTGCCGCAGCTGGGAAAGGGCCATAGACAGTCACTGCCGTGGCTCGGTGCGGCTCCCCCCCCACTTTTCCAGCAGGCGCCACATGCATGCTACACCCCGGGTCATTGAACAATAACTGCTTGGTCCTCCAGTTAATGTAGGGGTTATGAAAAACCAACCAGTCTATTCCCAGCACCAAGTCGCAACCCCTGGTGGGCCCCACCACAAACCGAAGGGTTTCCCAATGTCCCGAAACCTGAAGGACAAGTTTCTCAGTCTGGTAACTGCTGGGCTTTCCCCCCATGACTGTCCCATCCATCTGCAGGAAGGGGATGGCTTCCAGCAAAGGCTCCTGCTTTATTTGGAGCGATTGCACCAGTCTTTCACTAATCAGACATCGAGTACACCCCGAGTCCAGAGCCGCCAGCATCGGCTCTGTAGTCCCTTTTATCTTGTGCCCCAATTTAACTTCCAAGTAGTAAATGGAAATCCCTCCACTCACCAAGTCTGGCACAGCTGGGTCCTGAGCCGGTCCAGCAGGGTGCTCGCCTTCGGTCCCTGCCGGGGCAACAGCCTGCCCGGCGGCCCCTTTCCCTGGACCCCCGGCACCTGCCGGCCCTGCCTTGGTAGCCTTTTTCAGGGGGGCCCTGTCAGGGCATGCTGCAATCATGTGGCCCCTTTTCCCGCATCCCAGGCAGAGGCCGAGTCTCATCCGGCGTTGTTTCTCCACCTCCGCTGCGGTCTTGAGCTTGCCGTCTCGGCCTGGAGTCGTTGCCGCCTTCCCCTGCTGGAAAGCCGCTCGCTGCTTGGCCAGCTTGATCCGCTCCCGTGTTGCCTCCGCCTCTCCGGCGCACCGAATCCAGTCCTGTAGATCTGTGGGCGATTCCTTCATCAGGATCCATTCCAGCAGGTCGGCCCGAAGTCCATCCTGGAACTGGCGTACCATCATTGGGCCCGGATAGTCCGGTATATTGGAGGCCACGCTCCGGAATTCCAGCACGTATTCGGCCACGGATCGGCTCCCCTGCTGCAGGGTGGCGAACTTGGCTTTGGCCCGATCCACGCGGAACGGGTCCTCGAACCGGGCACGAAGTGCTGTCATGAAGGCATCCAGGGACCGCAGCTCAGGAGCCCCACAATCATACAGCTGCACCAGCCACTGAGCCGCTTGGCCCTCCAGTCGGCCGGCCACACATCTCACCTTCTCGGCTTCATCCGGGAAGTAGTCCCCTCTCGCCCGCATGTGTCCCGCCACCTGCGCGAGGAAGAAGGGAAGCTGCTCCGGATCTCCGTTGAACTTAGCCTCCAGCTTACCAGCCAGCAGCTCCCGCAGTGCCTCTGCTTCCCCACGGCGAATACGTGAGGTTCCCCCCGCTCCTCTCCGACAAGAGGGCGGCCTGGAGTCATGGTCATCCTCGTCCTCCACCTCCGAGTCGGCGTCCTCCTCCAGGTCCAGCTGGCGGGCTGCTCTGGCGGCGGTGGCGACGGGTGCCTTCCGGGCCTCCTGGCTCGGTTTCTTCCCTTCTTTGGGCATCAGGGTGGCCATCATCTCTTTCAGTTGGCGGATGTCGTCTTTGACTCCTGCCACCTCTTCCGATAAGTCCTCAGCTCTGGGGCTTTGCCACATAGCTTCCCCCAGTCCTTGGTCCCAGGCCGTCAGTCTGCCAGCCCGGCGCCGGTGTCTTCCGGTCCCCGCTGGCAAATACCACCAGTCCTCTGGTTGTTCCTCAGCGCCGGTCCCTGTCTTGGGCCTGGCTCCCTGGCGTCCCTCGACGCCACCTTTTCCCTCAGTCCCGAGGGCCTCGGTTTCCTTCACCACCTCGATCTCCAGATCGGATGGTTCAACTTGCACCTTCACCTCAGTCATGATGACAAAGAGATTACAGCAGAGTTCACTAACTGTAAGATCCAACAACCTTCACCAATAATCTCCAACAGCAACTTGC
>NW_024804311.1:0-5568 GCF_019175285.1 Sceloporus undulatus
AACAAACTCTTTTAGAACATGGCCACATAGCCTGAAAAACCCACAAAAATCTATATAAGGATATTGACTGAGATGTGTATCAAATGTATATTATGGATGGGGGGAATTATGGGAGACATAGTATTGGAGTTAAACTTGCCAGTGATTCAAAGTGAAGATAATTGACTGGTACAAGAATGCACAGATGTGTGTGGTATGGATTTTCCAGAAACCTCCTCATTGGAAAGGAAATATGGAGAGAAACTGAAAGTGTGTAAAGGGGCTGGGTGATTAGATAAATGATGATGGGACATGGTTGTGTATTGGTTAATAGACAAATCACAGTCAGGCCCAAGGAACTTTAGGGTGGAGTAATGCTAATGTTAGTCCTGTGTTAATTTGGAAAGGATTTAGTTTGTAACTATTTTATGTGCAGGTATTTGGTTATTTTGGCATTTTGGTTACTGTAAAACACAGTAGGAGGAGAAAACCCTAATGAGTGGGATACTAAATCTATTAAATAAATAAACAAAGAAATAAGCAAGCAAAAGAGCACAACTGATTCCATCCCTAAACTAATTATAACAATAGGGAATTGGCTGCTTAATCTATGTTAACTGTCCTTTAGTGGCTTTGGGATCAATGGAATATAAAAATGATAGCATTTCTAGATAACAATTTTTATATTTATACCCTAGACACTACATGGCATAGATGAAAAAGTTAAAAATGGAATATGAAATTATTGCTTTCAAAAATAATTATTATCTCAGTCAATCAGACTCAGTAACATTTTATTAGTAAGATGCCTGTGACAACTTTAATATTCCGCAGGGAAACATAATTCCCCACAACTCTGAAAAAAAATGTATTGCCTAAGCTCAAGAATCTTGTTTTGAAGGATAATACTAGCCACAAGAAAAGACGACAAGATTATAATCCGTCTGACAGACACATAGCATCACCCAGAAGTATCAATCTGTCAAACAGGATCATTTACAGCTTTGTAAATTAATTTCAAGCTAACTGTGAATGCATACCATGTAAGCTTTTATGAAGCATTTTCTTATTTTTTGTGGCATGGAATATAAAAGTTTGGAAGAAAGTTTCCATTTTATTTTATCTTAAGATAATGATGTGCATTTAAGTGGATAGTTGGGGTATTTTTTTTGGGGGGGGGGGAGACTTAGAAGCAACCCTAGTAGAACATGGGTGGTGAACAACAGATTGTTCAAATGATACACACTAATCTCAAATACCTAGAAAGAGTAGTTGAAGGACTGCCAAAACTCATATCAGAGATTATCAAAGTAATGCTTATAAAATAGATTCAATTATACATTTGTTATAGTGGGTGCTAAACCTGCTACTACCATTTAAAAATGATTTTTTAAAATTGTTTATTAACATTTCCATTTGCTATTTTAAATGTTTCAAAAGTCACAAAGCACAGAAAATATAAAATAACATTTTCTCTGCATTGTTTAAAATACTTGTTCTATTTGCTTTTGAAGAAGGAAGAAGACTAAAACATATATAAAACACATGGAAAAGACTCAGTCAGGGGCTGAGTTATAAAGAAGGCAGCCATATTATAATTTGGTTTTTCCAAATTGTTATGCTGCATGGAAGCAGAACAAAGTTGAAATGGAGACATTAGTGCATTTCAAATCCCAGTGAAACTGTTGAATTTAGATATGCAAGGCTCTGAGCAGAGGATGTGACTGATATTTATCTCTTATGAGCAATACAACTAAATGGCTATAACACAAAAAACAATGTGGAGATTGCTTGGTCACAAAGCTTTTGTAAACATTAACAGGGGATATAAATTCATGAATAAATCTCAGTAGGAAAGATGTTGCAATATAAGGACCAGTGAATCCAATAGAGGCTTTGCACAGCACATAGAGGCCAGTGCATTATGGCACATACCTGCTGTCTCCCTCATCAAAGAGGCACAAGAAAAAACAAAAAAGAAACACTAAGCTCTATAAGAATCCTCTTCCATCTTTTTCTGTATGTGCCTGAAAGGGACAAAATGATGTAGCCTGAATCTACATTAAACTGTCCTTACGATGAGGCATAATGGCCAGATAAAACATCAGTTTTGGGTTGCTATGAAAGGGCAGAAAATTAATGCATTTTTATTATTACAATTTTACAACTTCAGATGGGTATATTTTGCACCTTATGAGTCAAAAGAATGTTGGGTCTCAATGGTCTGAACCTTCACTTGGATGAATAGATGGATATTGTCTGCCTTAGAGAGTAAAATGAATTGGGCCAGCCTTGCCTCCTTAGGTATTAGGGTACAAACAAGGTAATATTTTATCCTTTATGCCAAAGGCACATTGTATTGCAATATTTCTGTGATACTTCTAAAATATTTAATTATAAGAAGATATTATAAACTTTACCATTTAATTTAGGATTAATATATTCTGCGGTATCATTTACTTGACCATATAAAGTTTCTCTTTGTACTTGATTGGTTATTCTGGTGTTGATAAAATTGGTTCTGAAGTATCATTACCAAGTGTAAAAGCCTTTTGATCAAGTGAGCCTTTACTACAGTCAAGAGACTCCAGGCACAATTGGCCAAGCACTATTCCATGACACAGCCTCCATTCATTTTAATGATAATTCTCTGAAATAATAGGAAAATGTACTGGTACTTGATTTCTTTTGTTGCTTAAACAAGTGGAAATAGTAGGGCTAAATGGTTTGGATCACTAGTAATGAAGACTGAAGTCTCACCTATAATATAGCTCAGATTTCCTCAAGTAATTTTATCTGCTAGATTTGTAAACTATGTGAATATGTCAACTGGTCATTGAAAAAAAATCTCTAATGCAAAAAGGAGAAAAATCAAAGCGCCCAGTCCTATCCTACAAGAGACCATACATGGGCAACAGAAGCTAAGTGCCAGTTGCCTTTAGTCTCTGAATGTTGTTGTTGTGTGCCTTCTAATCATTTCTGACTTACAGTGACCATATAATGAGGTTTTCTGGGTAAAAATTGTTCATACTACCTTTGTCAGTAGAAGACTTGCCCAAGGCCTCCCAGAAAGGGCCCAAACAGTCAGGCCAAAATAAAGCTGCTTTGGGTCACTTTGGAGGTATGCTGTTTAAATGATGCTGGACTTGACCCCCTTCCCCACTGCCATTTCCTTCTCCTTTTGTGTCATGTCTTTTTAGATTGTAATTATTGCATTATTTTCTTTGTATATCTTTTAATGTATTTGAAAATCCTTAAATAAATAAATTTGAACAACAACAATTCTATGGGAGGGGGTACTCCTCATTGATCTCAGCAGAAGAGTTGACCTATAAGAACTCAAATGTAAAGGTAACTAACTATATATGTACTTGTTGTGTGCCTTCAAATAATTTCTGACTTAATAATATTTTATTTCCATCTTCTCATCTCTCCCAATGGATCGAGGCGGGATCACAGCAGAGTTAAAATTACTCTTACAATATTGCAGCATTAGTTACTGCACAATTAAAACCACAGCTAAAAATATAAAAACATAAGAACATAAAAGCATAGAAACATAGAAACATAAAAACATAAAACATCAATCAATCACAGTGTCAGCTGTTCTCGTTCCATACTAGTGGTCTTCATAGGAGGTCAGGAGGGTATGCGCAGTGAAAGAACTGTGTCTTTACCACCTTCTTGAAAGTTTCCAAGGATGTGACAAGGCGGGTCTCCTCTGGGAGTCCATTCCATAGTCTAGGGGCAGCTATACTGAATGCCTTTTGGGAAGTAGAAACATGTTTGGATGATGGTATCTCCAACAGGTTCTTCCCACTTGTTCTAAGAGTGTGGGGCAGATTGTATAGGGAGATGCGTTCCCGTAAGTAACCTGGACACAAGCCATGTAGGGCTTTAAAGGTAAGAACCAACACCTTGTACTGTGCCCAGAAGCTAATTCGGACCCAGTGTAGATCTTTCAAGATAGGTATTATATGGTCAAGTCTCAAAGAACTAGTGACCAACCTGGCTGCTGCATTTTGCACTAATTGAAGCTTCTGAACTTGATACAAGGGTAGCCTCATGTAGAGCGCATTACAGAAATCGAGACGAGAGATTACCAGAGTATGTACTACAGCTTCAAGGTTCCTTCAGTTGACGTAGGGTCGTAGTTGGCGTATCAACCGAAGTTGGTACCAAGCATTTCTGGCCGTCGCATCCACTTGAGATGACAAATGTAGAGACGGATCCAGAAGTACTCCCAAACTGCGAAATTCATACTTCAGGGGAGGTGTGACGCCCATCAAGGAGTGGTGAACAAATTTCCCTCCCTGGACCTAAGGAACTTATGGTAATTACCTCCATTTTCTCTGGATTCAGCTTGAGTTTGTTTTTCCTCATCCAGCCTATTACTGACTCAAGGCAGGGATTCAGAGGGGAGAAGTCATCCTTAGTCACTATAGCAGTCGGTGACATAGAGAAACATATTTGGGTGTCATCAGCGTACTGAGAACCCTGTGCCCCATGTCTCTGGATGATCTCTCCCAGCGGTTTCATGTAAATGTTAAATAGCATGGTGATCATAAGGTGAACCTATAATGGAGTTTTCTTGGAAGAGTTTAATCAAAGGGGTTTGCCTTTAACTTGCTCTGAGGCTGAGAAAATAGTCATCTGGTGGGTTTCTATGGTGAAGCAGGAATGCAAACCCTGGTCTCCCAATGTCCTATTCCAACACTCAGACTGTTGTACCATGCTGGCTATATGCAATAAAAAAAACATTAAATCCCACATATATTGCTGTACAAAAAAGTGAATGTGACTGTGGTAGAGGAAAACAAACTTTTAAGCTAAAAAATGCTATATAATACCAGTATGAATGAATACTATTGAAAAGAAATGTTTGTTGCTGAAAATACAAGATGAAAAACATGAAGAATTGTGAAATATTATTATTAAAGAGACTGCACTGATAAATTAGAAAAGAAACATGCAAAATAAACCATAATCAATGACCTACAGCATGACCACTGTTTTTATTGTCAATTAATTAAAGAAGTAAATCAAGAGGATTACTTAAATTACAAAAATTGGCATTTTAAACAGTTAACCACAAAGACTGTAGATGGGGTGAATAAGCACAAAATAGCTTTACACCAGATTGGCAGAAAGGCTCTGCTGCCTTACTGCTAAGTGAGCTAATAGGGTGAACATAAACACATTTGTAAAGCAGACATTGACAGAGCCAATGCTAGAATGCTTAGGAATTCTTACAGGAAAATCTGCAAATCTTTTAGTTTAAAGTTTAATTGGTGATTAAGCAGAACAGGATAAAAATGGCTAGTGAAATATAAACAGCATCTTTTTTTAAAAAAGAAATGTTTCCCAGCATTTTGTGATCAAAGTCCTTCTGAATGCTGTGATAACTGGAAATGGAATATGTATGCTGTGATGTTGTGTATATGTGTGTGTATGTGTCCTCTTAAATTAACCAAAAACAATGGGCTCACATTAGTTCCAGGCCAACAGATACAGATCACAAACATGTCAATTTTGCCATTGAGTACCTTCAACATCACTTATGACAACCCTAAAGTAAGTTTACCACAG
>NW_024804312.1:0-5567 GCF_019175285.1 Sceloporus undulatus
AAAGCAAAAAACAAATGAGGATCCAGAGGCATACATTGCCAAAAAGATTTTGCTGGCAAGGGTAGCTCTTTCCCCCGAGGAGAGGGAGACAGAGTGTCTCAGTGATTTACCTGAGGGACTCCATCCCAAGAGCAAAGTGGCTTGGGACGTTCTAACCGAAGTGCAATATGGGGGAGTGAATGCCCTTCACCCAAAGTTGGGGATGCTTTCCCCAATATTCCGTTTTCAGGTAGCAAAAAGGCAAGAGAAGGCCCTAGCTAAAAAAAGGGAGAACAAAAAGAAAAGTAGGATGAGTACCCCAAGAGAATGCTTTTCAGATCCAACTAGAAGCCCCACTCAGGCTGCTCCCACTCCCCAAAGGGAGATGGCAACATCAGATGGTACAAATCTTCCCAGCGTACAGCCCCCAGAAACCCCCCAAAGACCCCATTCCCCTCATTCCCAAGAGACAGACACCAGCAGTTGTCCTGCAAACCTCCGGCAGACAACCCCTCATTGCCTACATAAAAAGGAAAATGTCTCTCTTCCTTCTAGAAACACTTCTGCTGCAGTTCGGACTACAGTCCACAAGCAGAAAGGTCACAGCCAGGCCCCACATGGGCACCCAGGGGCCAGAAGAGTCAAAACCCCAGAAAGTAGGACATGGACTCCCTCTCAAAATCCCAAGACTTGGAAACCTTTCCAGACAGGCATGTCAGAGAAAGGGAACCCTAGAGGTCATTCGTCCCATCCCCGTGGTCCAAATTGGAATGGCACTGGGAGATGTGTTCCTTGGCCCAGTTCCTTGGAAGAAACAGCAGGAATGGGTGACACTGTTTCAACCCAGTTCCTGGACCAAGAGGTGAGCCACACTGTCTCAGCCTCAGCTCCCCCATCCCCCACCACATGGCAAGGAAGAAAGGCCCCAGAAAATAGCTTTCGAAAAGGTATTTTAGAGACTGCCCTTTGAGAAGCATAGCACTCTGCAGGCACTCCAGGCGTGTGCAGAGAACTTTTGTAAATGTTGAGATTTTAGAAAACAGGGAGTTTTCTTCTCCTCTCCTATAACGTCTAGTTTGCCTAATGCCACAGCCTCATGGAAAATTTGGCTGCGAGGAGCCAAGAAAACCGAATCATGGGCAAAGGAAGTTGCAAAGCCCATCATCCTGGTTATCTTAGAACTCAGATTCAGTTAATGGCAAATTGCCTTTGTTTACCCTTTTGTGATTTATACCACTCTGGTGTGAGTGGAGGGTTTGTCAACAAGGGAAAGATGGTTTATCTCTGTAAAGTTTGCAACACTATGTTTGAGAAGGCTTGGAGGGAAAAGACTTCCCTCCCCCTCTTCTTTTCCTGCTCTGCAAATTAGAGATTGAGAAATGTCTCATTGTTTTCTGTTTGCTCACACTCTGCATGTGCTCAGATGCAATGCAGAACAAAAAGGTCAGAGCTACAGGCTCAAGTTATTTGCAGTGCCCCTGTTCTACAGAACTAGTTTGGATTTTGAAATCCATTGCAAATATGGTTTCAAGCCCATTCCCCCTCGTGTTTGTTCTTTAGAGATGTCTTTTTGAGCTTCTTGGTATAGTTTGGTGTAGTTAGGATTGTCATTCTGTGTGTTTTAAGGTTGTGGGATATTCTTGTTGTGTTAGTATCAGTGTTCTGACTCTACTTTTGGCAAGAACACACAATCTGTCTCTTCTTTAGTATAGGTTTATGCTGTTAGGATTTTGTCTTTTGGATAAAGGCATGTAGTCTATGTCATATTGTGCCCCTCCAGTTCTTAGGAACACATGGTTTGGACCCAGAGTGTGTCTCTGCTGCCATGTGCTCGGGGCTGCATAGGTTTTAAGCTGTAGTTTCCTGTTTCAGTTTTTTCTGCTCTCTTTACATGCTCAGAGGCCTCCTGCCACCCAACACCCCCATCTTCTCTTTTGTTATTCTTGCATTGCTCAAGAGAGCTATTCCTTTGTCTTGTCTTCAGTGTGTGTAAAGTTTTTGTAGACCTTCTGCTCAGCCAAAAGTTTTTCTTCTGCTCTTGTAAGTCTGATCTGGTCATCTTCCATGAGTCGTGTCTTACATCCTCATTCCCGAGAGTATGACTCAACAGAGTTACATTGTCTCAGCCCCAAACCAAAGTTTTGGTCTTTTCCTCAGGTGTTTTTAGCTGATTTGGTGTGCCTTTCTTCAGCTCCCTCCCTCTTCTACAACAGGCTTTCAGACTGTAATTTGGATGTTACTTGGTTAAACTATAGATCTCTTCTGTAATTATGGAGAATGTAAAGGGACAGGACTTTCTAGGTTTTTTTTCTCTTGACCCAAATTTGAGCTACTTTTGTTGTTTGGGTTGTGATAAGAAAACATAGCATTTTGTGAAGTAAATCTGGTACTTAGGTTCTGGAAAAACTAGACTTTCCATTAGCCTGCTTCATCAGGAAAAGGGAGCCCCTTTTGTCTCCCTTGCCTTAATTTGCATAGACTTGGCTGGCACAGCAGGGTCAGGCATTGTAAGGTTGTTATTGTTTGTTTGCTTGACTGCCTGGGATTCAGGAGTCTGAAGGCAACTTCCTCTTTGTCTAAAGTCTGTAGGCATTAAGTCATGATCCCAAGTGTCTTTGTTCTTCTGTTAAGTAGTTATAAAGAGCCTCAGGTCAGCATAGTCTATCTGGGAAAAATGTCTTAGCTGCTGACTCTCAACCAAAATGAAATCTTTTGGTCTGCTTGGTGTTTCTATACAGTAATTGGTATTTGTGCTTGTTTAATGGTTTACAATTTGGGAGTGTAAAGGAACTCCCTCCTCTGTTTCAGAGCCTTGGAATTCATACATGAGCCTCACTGGCTGAGCAGTCTACCTTTTTGTCCTCCATGATCTATGTAGGACAACACATCCACTGTTTAATTTGAGGTGTGTTCCAACCACCTTGCCACACAAGCGCCCCCTGTCAGTCACAAGCTGTTGCTTCTGCTTTTCTCTTTACATGCTCAGAGACTATGCACTCTAAGCATGCTCAGGAATCCTCTTCTTTTCTCCTAGGAATTGGGAAGGATAGATTTCTTCATAGTCGTACTGTTCTTTGTTCTTTGCTGTGAGTGCCAATAATGCCACACAGTGCCTCCTAAAGGTTTTGCTTTGCTCTCTGCACATGATCAGAGACTAGGATCATGCTGCAAATATACCCAGTTTTTTTTTGTCAAACTTTGCCTATGCTCAGAAAACTGAGTGATTTCTTCCACAAGGTGGTGGCTTATTTTTATGTGTGTTGTTTTGTTTTCATTTTGTTCTACAACTTTGAGACTGAGTGAAAGTCACACTCTCTCAGCCCAAACATTAGCTGTGCCTTCTCATTTTTGTTATTGTTTTGTTCTATTTTTGCTGTTGGCCCTATGCATCTACTGCAACATCTTTGTTTTGGATTCCACATTTTTGGCTATCAGAGTTTTGGCCTTTGGATTTATGAGCTTTTAATATTGCTTCCCATAGTTTTGGTTACCAGCAGGCCTAGTGGTCAAATCGCCTGACGGTGTGACTTTGTTTTCGTTTTGAGTTATTTTCTAGTCAAAGTACTTTCCAATGTTACTTGCTGTTGTTGTTTTTGCTTTTCTTTTGCCTTTTTTTTTCATTTTTGCTGGTCAGCAAGCCCAATGGTTAGAGGTTTTTGCCAAAGTTAAAACTTCCTCCACGGCTACTCCAGTTTATTTTCACTGTTTTAAAAGGAATGCTTCGAAAATGCACCCATGGCTGGACTATTCTGTTCAAATGGTGCAAGTATGCCCAGGCACTGGGATCCAGAAATGAATAATTTGGCTATTTTGGATGTAGTTTTTGCTAAAAGTTGGACTAAATTTACACATCTTCGCAGCAGCCTTGGTCAAGCCTGGAAATTGACCACAACCAGACAATGCAGTGCCCTCAGTGCATTGCCTCACAAACCCCTGTTATTAATGTTGTGTGTGTTTCTATACTCTGCATGTGCATGCCAGTCCTCTATGGACTATCTCTGCCTATTTAAGTGCCGGACAGTGGCCTCACTGAACTTCTCGGCCACTGCTTTAAATGTTGACCTCCCCCGCATTCTTCACCTATCAGATTGGCTCCAGCGGGGAGCCAGGGAAAAATCCCTATCTTTTTCAATAATCCCCATGGCACATAGATATAATTTGGAGGTCCTATCCCTTTTCTTACAAAACTGTCTTATAACAAAGCCAGCCTGGTCTCTGTGGGAGACCAGGGGGGGGAGAGAAGAGACTGTCCTCTTCATCCGCCAAGACAAGTAAAAACCATATTTCTTTTCCACTCCTCTTTTAAAGCTGACCTGCTCTGTCGGGAGCAAGGGGGGGGAGGAGTCTGTCTTCCTTCACCCCCACTGCATATAAAATTCTATTCTGTCCTTGCTCCGTTCTCCTATATCCTCATGGGGAAGGTAAGCCCCCTACGCGTTTCAGGACCGGACCAGACCCCACAGATGTCATCCCGTCGATGCCATGATACAGGACTCTCCAAGCTGTTCCCCACTCCAGGGTTGAGACACCTTCGCCTGCATCCTTCCTGTGATGTCCTCCATCCTCTGCTGCCATGGACATCCTCCAAAGGCTCATTTGAGACACAACCGGTGTTCTCACACCTCTGCTCCTGTTCCAGCTGGTCCTCCATGGCCCTACCTACATCCAGATGCCTTTCTTATTGCTGTCTGTCCAGATGACAAGCTCCACAGACCTATCACTGTTAGCTTTCATCGCTGTTTTCCAAAAGATCATTGCCTGCATTCAAGGGTTCCACATGTGGAACTACTCACCACTGGACTCAAACTGCCATCTCATGGACATTAGCCCACTTCACCCTGACCAATGCCCACATACAGGATCTATGGCTCATCCTTAGCCTAATGGACACTGTCTGCAAAGAAATTGTTTCTTGCAGGCCATACACCGACCTTACTGCCCAATAAGATACATCAATGTGCCCGCGTTCTCAGGCATATCATAAAGCCATTCATATCTGTTCCAGATAAAAGTCCAAACTGTTTCTTACAGGACAGCTATACCTCATGCCTGCATTCTCATATCCATACTGAGCCATCTGGCTCCCACTGGACAAAACCTAACATGGACTCTGTCATTCCATATACAAACCACCAACTGTTTGGACTCATGTCACATTCATTTTCCCTTTTTCAGTCATTGGACTCATTTCTATCAGTTGCTGCTTTTTCATGCTGCATATTGATTGCTCCTCACATTGGACTCATATATATTGATTGTCTATTGCTTTTCTCTTGGCCTATTGAAGGCTTTTTCTGTTGCTTATGTTTCATGTGCCCCTATTGTTTACCCCCTTCTTTTGACTTTATATAAACTTCAGTGTGCATGGTGTGTGATTGGGTTCCAGATCAGCAAAGGCTCCCCAGGCTTTGCATGGTAATACTCCCCTTGATAGGACGACCTCCCCAAATATTCACACCCCAAAATTTATATGGCAAAGAATAATTCGGAAAATACCCATCCACACTCCTGTGAGTCTGTGTAATTTCCGAGGGGGGGGAAACTGTTACCCATGCTGGTTTCATATAAATTTTGGAATTAATGATAAC
>NW_024804313.1:0-5566 GCF_019175285.1 Sceloporus undulatus
ACTAACTTAATCATTTTTTCCCATATATTATTTTTAACACCTTTGCCTGATGAAGAAGCCAGCAGAGCTTTGAAACCTTGAATCATGTATTTTATGCATTTGGTTGTCTGAATAAGAGTATCACTGTTTTATATATATTTAGGTGTTATTTTATTGTGTGGTGATTTGAGCGTTGGAATACGACTTTAGAGACCAAGATTCAGATTCCTGCCAAGCCATAGAAACCCACTGGGTGACCCTATGCAAGTCACACACTCTCAGCTTCAGAGGAAAACAATGGCAAAACCCCTCTGACTAAAACCTGCCCCCTAAAAAACATGATAGGTTTGGCGTAGGTTGCTATATGTTGAAAATGATGAAGCCTCACAACAACAACAACAGTATCCACTACAGTCCCAAGATGTTCATCTGGTCCATTGCATCCTGTTCAGATCTCATGTACACATGTAACACTGGATCTCATCCATCTCAGAGGAATTCTTTAGGGAGCTTTTTCTTAAACATCTTTAATTTGAAGCCTAATAGTTTGATGATAGGTACAAACACGCCTGTCAACACCTCACTTCAAATAATTTGTTAGTATGTTAAATAGCACCTATTCCCACAGATCTTTCGAGGATCACTGTCCTTCCCTTCTACCTATGGTGAAAGACATCTGTTTATTTGCTCTGCTTTCTGTTTGTTTGCTTTTTTAAAGAAAAATAGTTATCATATATAAGACAGCTGCTCTTCTTATCCATAAGGTTCATGAAGAGGCTTTGGAAAGGGCACATATGAAATTTCTAATGACTCATACTGCTTATATGCTTGAAGGCATTCTCAAAGTACTGCAAAAGACTGGTGAGATAGGACCATCTTTCAGAATCCGTGCTAGGTGGTGTTGATATAATAAATACTGAACACATAGTGCAGTTCTGAGTTGTCTTGTTTGATAGGGTAATTTATGTCATATAAACTGTTAGTGTATTCTGTGTACTAAAATTACATTATATACTTAATGTAACCTACTTTTATAGTAAAGTCTTTGTAGTATTGACAATGTATACTCCAGTAAAGCTTGTTAGAGTACAAAGTTTTATAAGACCTTTTGTTAACACTCTTACTTCCTTCAAGATGTACGCTTTTTAAATACAAAACCAATTATTAAATCATTTGTAAGCTTTTCATATATTTATTTAAATTATGTTCCTGTCTTTAATAGCTCACATATTAATGCAGTAACATGCAGAAGTCAGCCTTTGCATTGTCACTGCCTCACTTGGTATGCACTCTGCAGCAGGCAGATCGACTTGAATTCTCTGCACCAAATTAACAGTTGACTTATATTAAATACAGCAGTTTGTTTTCAAGGCCTGCTTGATTTTTGTTAATCAATTACTGTTGCAATAATAAATCCTTAAAATTTTGTAATTTTTCAAACAGTATCATTTCTTATATTGGGAATGTCAAATCTGGGCATGCTAACACAATTTTTCTTATGTCAGTTGACCCATTTGTGTCCCACTTTACATGGGGCTGCCATTGAAGACTATTCAACTTGTCCAGATAGCACCACTTATAGATAGCATGTAAATCATTTCCTAACAACAGTTTCACTATTACCTGTTTGATCCCACAAACCATTCAAAATGCTGGTTATGACTTAACAGAGCCGATAATGACTCTGAACCTCTCTGATTTTTCAAATAGCTTCAGGCTATTTGGGGGGAAAAGCCTTCTCTCTGATGAAGCCTGCACAGGTTTTAAGATCCTCAGGACAGAGGCCTTCCTCTCTGCTCCACCACAAGGAACCACTTTTGACTAGAATTCCCAGCCAAAGGAGAAAGGTTAGCTTCTCCTTTATTTTTCCTTCTGGCAGGCCAAGAAGATTTCTATTCAGGAAGATTTGTAACTGGATTGAGTTTTAACAAGTATATGTTCTTTATTGTGTATTTCTTTTTATTGACATGTTTAAGTCATTGAGATGGAATTTCAAAATGTGTTTCTCCCCCTGTGATTTATTATCAATTTGGAGTAAACCATTCTTGGGTAGAGGAGAAGCAACAGGGTGGTATTTAACAGGCAATTGCTGACTGTGCTGTGCTCTTTTAGCTAAGCAGCTGCTCAAGCAGATAAGGGAAGTGTTCCTATAGGCACTCGTTGTAGAGAAATTAGGCTTGTATCCGTCATGCACAGGTCTCAACTAACTATAAGTAGTGTTTGTTACTGTAGCAACATAAAGCTTTGAGTTCTTGCAGACATACATGTGCAGGTTGTTTTTTGGAAACTCTGCTTCTTTTAATTATAACCATGTTCCTAAATGAATGCTTGTGAAGAGACCACATTCCTGTTAAAGGAATGCAGTTCTTTTTTTCCAGCAAGATAACTGAAGAGTAATTCACAGGCTTCAATAACATTAAACATTTTAGGGCTGATAATTTTCCAAAGGCCAAGAACATTGGTTTGCCTAGGGACGTGTTTCTGATATCTTTGGAATAACTGTGATTGTGATTGTAGTATTAGAGCTGTCTACAAGAAGAAGAGAAGACACCTGCTGTAGAAAGCACTTAATCTGTTTCTGCAGCTTTTAAAATGAATTCTTAATTCTAAATTAAAAGGTGTGGATATGTGTCACATAACCAGGAATCCATTTTAACTGAAGTAAATGTTACCTTAGTGTTTCAAAATAAACCTTGTTGTGTTTGGGAAAAGAACTAATAACTGGGTGGTTGGGAAAGGAAGTAATAAATATTTAGATAGGAGTGAATAAATGGATTTTTTTGAATATTGAATGTCCCATGAAGGCAAGCCTGGTGAAGTAGGAAACTGCTTTAAAGTATATGCATCTTGCCTGCATATTTTGATCATGCATAAAAAAGAAACACAATACAAATCTCAAAACAAAATCTGTCAACTTTCTGACCATTGTACAAGATAATTCTTACATTTTAAGATTACAATTTAGATTTCTATTTTATACTAACAAAAGCACAGACTTCTCTGTGTTCCATTAGACAAAAAACCATATCTTGTATTCCTCCCACCATTTCCCTACTTTACATACTACTTTTCTTTCTCAGCAAATCTTTTTTTGTTGTTAAGTGATCCTGCAAGGAAAATGTAGTGTTTCACTTTCTTCTACCCAATAATTGCATAGATATGCAAATATTTTTCCTGCCTTCTTTTGAAGATTATTTTCTGTCCTATTGTGTAAAGTAATTGACTGAGAATTTGCAGCTTTAACTGGAATTAGACAACATAGTTTTTTTTTCTCTTCTGTAAACTCTCTAAATGTGACAAATTTATGAGACTTGTCTCTGACAATACTGATTTTCTCCCCTGTAGATTTGGATTTGTCACTTACTCCCAGTGGAGAAGTTATTAAGCAGATTGGAGAAGCACTACCTGTATCCTGTACAATCTCTTCCAGTAAAAATGCCACTGTATTCTGGTTGAAGGTAAATATTGGTAATTCTGCTATTATTAACAAGATAGAAAAAATACTATCCAAGAACCAGACCCACAGAGAATAGTTAGGATAGCATGAGTACATATCATCTCCTGACCTGATTCCTGAAACCTATCAACCAGTAGGTTCAACAAGTGAATGGAGGTCTGTGCTGCTAGAGATCAGGGCACTACAGGATTATGTTTCCTGCTGTCTCCCACCAGCAAATAAGATTGTGAGGAGCAGAAGAGATTGCTGTCACAGTTCCTTGCTGCACTGAAGCTCACTGGTGGGAGGGGTGAAAACATAATCTTGCAGCACCCTAATCACCAGCAGAACAAGTCTGCATTGGATGACATGGCTGCTGGCCGTTAAGGTAGATTGCAGGAGGCATTTGCCTTCATAGCAACAATGCCATAGTTGTCAACAGGAATACCAAACAGCTATAAATGCATACGTCTAGCATACACATTTATAAATGCTCAACAGAATATCAGCCATGGGGTGGGGATAGAGGCCCTTCTGTGTGCATGTGAGCTCTGCATTCGCACATGTGTGTGTTCTGGCTACAAAACAGAATTAAGTAAACACTATATAGTTTTTTGTGGGTATTTCAGGTTATGTGGCCATGTTCTAGAAGAGTTTATTCCTGACATTTCACAGCATCTGTGGCTGACCTGGAAAAGAGAGAGCCACAGATGCTGGCAAAATGCCAGGAATAAACTCTTCTAGAACATGGCCACATAGCCCAAAAAACCCACAAAAAAACTATGGATGCTAGCCATGAAAGCCTTCGACTAGACACTGTGTCATTGGTCATAGGAAAAGAAACAAAAAAAATAAACATGTTTTACATGCAGAACGATCTGGGCTTACTGTCTGGCATCTCCAATTAGGATTTGGAAATATTCCTTTTTGAAGGCCTTGAAAAATGTTAGCAATCATTTTGGACACTGAGGTAGAGGTCACACAGAGTATAGCACTTACATTTCTATATCGCTTTATAGAGCTAAGCACTCTCTAAGCAGTTTACAGTGTGTTAGCCAATTTTCCCCAACATTGGGTACTCATTTTACCGACCTCTCCCATTTCCCAGTCCCAGCATATGCTTGTTTCCCCTACTTTCTAAAGAGGAGAAGCAGGTTACAAAGGACATTCAGAGGATCTGGAGGTACAATTCTGCAGAAGCTCATCAACAATTATGAGGCAAAAATGAAGGGCAGTATGATGTTCTCAAGGATACATATATAATGCACTGAGTATTTGGTATGTGTCACATGCAGATTTTACACAAGTATTTGTTGTTGTCAACTTATTTCCAAGTTATGGCAACCATAAAGCTTGCTTTAGTGTTTTTCTGGGTCTGAATATTTGTGACTGGTCCAAAGTCACCCAGTGGATTTGCATGGCCAAGTGGGGAATTGAACCCTGATCTCCAGAAACGTCATCCAAAGCCCATGCCACTACACCACCCTGACTCACTTACCGAAGCATATCCTACACAAGTATACACTGCAGAGTTAAAGAGTTATTTTGTTAATGTGCTGTCCAATATGTGTGGGCTGAAAATTTTGCCTTAAGACCGCCATCATCAAACCCTTGCAAAAATCATTTGGCTTTTATACTTGAAGAGATGGCAATTAAGATAGGCATTAGCCTGTCCTGGAAACAAGGTGAGGTCAAAGAGACACAGACAGAAAGGGAAAATGGATAGAGGAATGTTCCTATTGGTTGCTCTATCTGTTGCTAAGGTTCTTAGGGTTGTTTTTTAAGCATCCGCATGGCATTCCCCTTTTTACAGAACAACAAGAGGAAGTTCCCAACTCAAACAGAAACTTTTTATTCTTACCTAGAGGTTCTTTTTAAAAGTATTATTATTATTATTCTAGGATACATCATAGCAACCACCCCTTTTTTTCTCAGGAATGCATGGTTTTCTGGTTTCAGTTAAAGAGATCCTTATTGGATAGGAGGAAGAGCACAGGACCTTTACACTAGGACATTTAGATTTTTTGAATTCTTTTTCTTTTTTTAAAAAAAAGAGGTGTGTTATCCAGGTCTCCAATGTCAATAATGAGCAAAGACACAGGAGAGAGCAATGATTCACTAATTGTATGTATCATTATGAAATCTGAATGT
>NW_024804314.1:0-508 GCF_019175285.1 Sceloporus undulatus
ATGTGGTGGACTTGAGTCCAAAAATATTTATTATGATATAATAAATCTGCTACTTTTGAAGTGCCCCACTTCAGGGGGTGGAGTTGCTACTGCCTTTCCCTGAGGCTGAGAGAATGCCCAAAGTCACCCCCCCAATGGCTGAGATTCGAACCCTGGCCTCCAGAGCCACTATGGTCATGCTCCTGAAGACCTTTTTCGGTCAGTGGGTGCCCATAAGCACAAGTCTTCCTACAATGTTGTTGTGTGCCTTCAGGCCCTTCCCGACTTCAGGGGTTTTTCTTGGTGTGGTTTCCTCAGAGGGGGTTTTGCCATTGCCTTCCCCTGAGGCTGAGAGAGTGCCATTTGGCTAAGGTCACCCACTGGGTTTCATAGCAAAGCTGGGATTTGAACTCTAGTCTCCAGAGTCAGAGTCCAAACCACTACGCCACACTGGCTTTCCATATAAAGAATCTATCTATCTATCTATCTATCTATCTATCTATCTATCTATCTATCTATCTATCTATCT
>NW_024804314.1:518-5560 GCF_019175285.1 Sceloporus undulatus
TCATATAAAGGTCCAAATTTTCTGCATCCATCTGGTGCTTCTGTATCTTCTGCTCTGCTCCTCACCAGCTGCTGACCTGATGCACACACTTGATAAAACCATGAGTGTATATGAGGCCATGCTGGATCTGGGAAGGAAGGGATTTGTAGAGCAGAAAGGGCCACCCTTAGGTGCCACAGGGGTCCTCCTCTATGGGGAACTGATGGAGGAAAGAGAACTGCTTTGGCAGGTGCAGCCTTACTAAGGGGAGCCAGCGTGGTGTAGTGGTTTGAACCTTGGACTCTGAAGAACAGGGTTTGCATCCTGGCTCAGCTGTGAAACCTACTGGGTGGCCTTGGATAAGCCACACTCTTTCAGGCTGGCAATGGCAAACCTCCTCTGAAGAAACTTGCCAAGAAAATCCTGTGATAGGTTCACCTTAGGGTCACCATAAGTCACACACAACACACATAACAACAGCAACAACAACAACAGTTTCCTTGATTTGGCTAGACGGCGTCTTGGAATTCCTATAATTTTATTTTCTCTTCTAAAAATGGTGACTGTGGCACATGGAGGACATCTCCTCCCCCGAACCCCTTCAAGCAGAGCTTGAAAAAAATTACTTTTGGGGATTCCTAGCAGCTATTTGGCTGAGGGATTCTGGGAGGTTTACTCCCAAAAAGTAATTTTTTGTGGCCTTGGGTCAGAAAATGCCCTTGGCACAGCTCCCTGCTAGGTATGCTGCACTAAGAGGTGGGTCAGACTCGGTGGCATATGAGGCCCTTTCCACATCTATGATTCTGTGTGTTTGTGGTCCAAACCACACTGCAGAAATAACCTAGTTTGAGACCACCTCAGTGCTAGGGAATCCTGGGAATTGTAGTTTCTTGTGGCACCCGAGCTATCTGACAGAGAAGGCTAAATGTGTAATAAAACTACAGTTCCCAGAATTCCCTAGCATTGAGCCAGGACAATTAAAGTGGTCTCAAACTAGATTATTTCCACAGTGTGTTTTGGATCTGTAATTCGATATATGAATAGTCTTGTCACTTGATATATGGTTTGGCTATGCAGGTTCTGGAGAGAGAAAGAGTTGCCCTGCTTTTATTTCTATTCATTTCTTCTCTTTCTTATTTTGGCGCTGTTACTCCAGGGAACTTGGTATGGTTTTGCCCCATGCTTATCCTCTTGACAGTCCTTTGAGGCAGAGGAAGCTCTGAGAGAGTGTTTGGTTGGTCCAAAGTCACCCAGTGGGCTTCATAGCCAAGTCTTCATTTAGCAGTCTGACCATTGGTACCATAGTGGCTCTTATGCACTTTGCCAGCAGGTGCTTCTGTGTCAAGGAGCTCATCATTTGGCTTGGATAGCATTGATGGTCACACTTTTGACAGTTCCCTCATCAAACCATTCTGTTCTAAAATCCGAATCTTCAGGGCTTTGGATGGCATGTGTTTAGAGGAGACTTGGTGTCTGAGGCTTCAGCCTATCAAATACAGATGAATTGCACATGAATAGCTGAGTCCCAGAGCCTCCTGTATTGGGACTTAGGCTGCACTGCAAACATCCAACTTGGGGACAGAGACATATTGGATTGCAAAGAAAGTATCTTTGTGTGTTACAATTGAATGCTAAATTTCCTGGACTTTGAGAATCTCCTTGTAGTCACATGAAGATATACAGTATACCTCCATACAAAACCAGAATTTACTTGGGCAGTAAATTTTGGATATCATCAAAGGGAAGCAAGTTTCTAATTATTTACATTTCTAGTTGCTATTGTTATGACTGTTTTGGGGCTGTTCTGCCTTATGTACTACTAGGATACTTTAGATAGTGTGCCTTTTGCTGTGCTGTGTCAGAGAGTAAAATGTCTTACTTCAGCCCAGGCTACTAGTTTTAACTTTGATTATGAAGATAACTCTTTTGTTTATGTACACTTTCTACACTCATTCATTATCTTGGTCCTTTCAATGTAATCCTTTACAGTGCAATCTTAAACATGTGCTCTCAGATAGAAGTCCTATTGATCTGTTACTCCCAGGTAAGTGTATACAGAATTGCTGCCATACTCTCCCTTAAATTCTGGCTGGTAGCTTCTTCTTGGCAAGCACTTTTCTGCATGTGAATGGCATGAGGTTCATCAGATCAGTGCATACAAGTAGAAACTACATCGACAGCAGCATGAATGGAGCAGATATATGGGACTGGAGACATTCCAAACTGATTGGAGTTATTGCCGCAGCAGAAATCCAGGCCAGCAGTGCACTCTAAAAGAAATATTTCTCCTGCAGATGACCACATTAGTTGTGTGGCGAAAGTCTGAGTAAAGGGCTTGCTGTTTGAACCACATACTGGCTGTTTTTATGCATTTCCCCCAAGGTCTCAGTATGCTTGCTGAGTTCAGTGTGGCTGAACATCATGTTGTTGTTAAGTTTGGCCTAAGAGCTCTAGTGTGCAGTCAACTGCGAAACTACAGTTCTCTTAATATGTTAATTTTAAGTACTCTTCATAAGGTGTAGTCTTTAAGCTCTGAAGTGATCCAAACTGAAAATTAGGAACTTTTCTTGATTTTGATATGCTTGGAAACTTTTTATTCTTAGCTCGAATATATTTTTCAGTGTTCATGCAGCTCCTTTCAAGTAATTGCCCCCTTCCTCTCCTCCTCAAGAAAAGGGTGCTTTGTTTGAGCATTTCCATGAAATTCACTCATGGACATCACCTGCATTCTGTTGAATTGGTCAGTTGTTCTTATTAGTGGATGTTGCTGCTAATTGGTCCAAATCTAAGTCATTTAATTTCAGCCTTACTACTTGTTTTGCCCGTAGTTGGTCTTAGTCAGTTCTCCTAACCTTTTGTTACCAGATTTGCTTTCTAGAACTTTTAGACCAGACATGGTGAACATGCAACACACTAGCCATTTTTGGTCCATGGAGCCAGTTTGTATGGCCCATGAAAGCCTCCAATATCAACTTACCCTCTGGAGTCTGAGTAATACAACACTAAGGCATTGGATTGCAATGAGTTTCTGGCTCCAGTTGATGGCTCCCAGATGAGCCTGAGAAGTGGCTGGCTGAAGTACCCACGGAGGGAAACCCCAAAGAGATACCTTTGTCCTTTTAAGTTAAGTGAATTGAGTCAACATCTCTTAAATGGAAAATATTGAGCATATCAGGCATTGAATCATAGCATCATGGAGTTGGAAGAGACCTCAAGGTCTCTTCCAATACATTTACTGCCTCACAGAACTGGAAAGAAAACTACTTTTAGTGCACATTTCCGCCATCAGGAGTAAAGCTATCCAAGGTGCTGACCTCTCCAGTCTCCAAAGATGGAGGTGGGAGATGCCAGCCACTACTCACCTGCCTCTGTGGATGCCATGCCACACGTACGTTGCGGAGGTGGAGATTTCCCCTTTCCAACAGGCAATGTGTAATGTATATCAGCCAGAGGCACAAGGCAACCACCACGAGAAGGCACAAGGGGCGCCACGAGCTGTAATACCACACAACCGATTGGAACCTATTGGCTGATTCTCCGAAGTTCATTTCCAGTCGAGTTTCCAGTCTCACAGCCGATGGGTGGAACCACAGACCGAATGGATCAAAACGTCCTCCACTGAAGATCACCCAGATGAAAGCCAAGACCAAAAACACACCGAAGTCATACATGTCTCAACCGTAGGGCTGACAAAGGCCAACTGTCTAGGCCTTCTGGAACCTTATAGCTCATGCAGCCCAACTAAGCCATCTTGACATCATATGACCTCAGAGCTATGCTAATCTGCCATTGTTGGCTTAGTCCCATGGGTTTCCAGCCCCATGGATCTAGGAATAGCCTATTGTTATTTTTATTTATTTCTTGATTTTATACCCTGGCTTTTCTCCTGGGCTGGTCAGAAGCTCCTAGGTTCTGATTTTCAAAGGAATGAAACTCTGGACATGCTCAAAAGCTCCAATGATTCAAAGATATATAACCTCATTAGTCTGTAAAATCAGTGTCTTGCAGCACCTTTGAGACTAAGTGAAAGAAAGACGTTGGCAGCTTGAGCTTTTGTAAAGTCTAATTCCTCAGATGCATAAGGCCACTATGCACTATGAAGATGTCTGGTCTGATAACATTCCATTGATAAAATCACTTTCAGCATGGTACAGTGGGCTCTTGGTATCTGCTGGGGTTTGGTTCCAGAATCTATATTCACAGATGCTCAAGTCCAATTACAGTGGTCCCTGTTTATCCAGGGATTCTCCAAAACAAACTAACATCTTTTTACTTTTATGTATTTACTGTATTTCTACCATGCTTTTCTCCTGGGGCGGGGGGGCTCTGAGGTCAAGCTATTGGCTACCAAGGGCATTTAAAGATCTTGGCCCAAAACACGTTGCAGAAATAATCCAGTTTAAGACTGCTTTAACTGCCCTGGCCCAGTGCTAGGGAATCCTGGAAATTGTCGTTTATGGTAGTGCCAGAGCTCTCTGATAGAGATGGCTAAATGTCTCACAGAATCATAGTTCCCAGAATTCCCTACCATTGAGCCAGGGCAGTTAAAGTGGCCTCAAACTGGATTATTTCTGCAGTGTGTTTTGGACCTATATCCCCTTCCTTCCTGAATGCAAGCTTGGGTTAATACTGAAATCTCTTCCGTTACTCAGGCTGCATCTACACTGCAGAATTAATGCCATTTGACCCCGCTTTAAGAGCCATGGCTCCATGCTATGGAATTGTTAGTCTGTAGTTGGTAGAGATATTTAGCCTTCTCTGAAAGGCTTATGCTCCAGCAGCTAAAAATCCCCCAGATGCCATGGAGCCAGGACGGTTAAAGTGATGGCAATCTGCATTATTTTTGCATTGCAGATTAGATTAGATAGTGCAGAATACTATCTTCCAGGTCTAGCTTATGACATTTTGGCTCTCTGAGGCAGTGTATCAAATGGCAATTCCTCATAACAACCAAAGCAAAACAATTATTTTGTACTGTAGACAGAAAAACCACACAAGCTCCCCTCCCTGTCCTTGGCCAAAATAAAATAACATGCAAGAATAACAAATAACTAACCATTTTC
>NW_024804315.1:0-5559 GCF_019175285.1 Sceloporus undulatus
GCCGCTGGCCCCTACTGAGGCGTGGGTGGCATTCAAGCCCTCGCCCTGGAGGCGGGGAAGAGGAGGAAGGTGGAGCTGGAGGAGGAGGTGGGTTGGCGCCGCAGCAGTCGCATTAGTGGCAGCGGCAATGGCCGGAGCGGGCCCCCAAACAGGGGACCAGGCACGGGTGGGGGCCCAAACCGGACTGTGACCGGGAGGGCCCCCCAAAAGCGTGCTGGTCATGGGGGCGGGGCGGGTTATGGCAACCCTATTCCTGCCCCTATGGAGGTTTTTATTAATTGACGGCAAGTGAAATCAACAATGTGAGGGGGTTTGAAGAGAAAAAAGCAACCCCCCTTCCTCCAAACTATATTTCCAAGACAGGAGGATTTTACATGAAATAATAAAGCCACAACGTCTTGGTGCAATTTCAGCAAGGCCAGCCCAACCATTAAGCAGACTGAAACAAGGGTTTCTGGCAGCAACCAAAACAATGGGACAGAGCAATAGCAAGAGCCGTGCAGCTCACTGTTAACCTCATATGCTCTAGGTAGAGGCACTGGTTTGCCTTGGGCACCCTGGTTTTATTTTATTATTGTTCAATAGTAAGTGTACTGGGAGCATAACAGGAGGGCCTCATCCACCATCAATGTGAATTGGAGACAAGTCAATTACTGTTTTTAAGATATTCATAAACTCCTATTTTAGGATTAATTTTTTTTGCCTCCTGGGGCTGTGAATTTTATACAAAGCAATGCTGGGGGACATCTGGCCCTGCAGAAATTGTTGGACTGCAGTTTCAATCAGTACAAGATGGCACAGCCCACAGTGAGGGATCATAGGAGTTGTAGTGCAAATCACATGTGGAACTCCATACATTTCCTATCTCTGATACATAAGAATTAACCAGTTTCCCTAGATTAAAAACCTCAAACAAATGTTTGCACAAAAATGAAGTTATTAGTTTCTTCAGTATAATTGAAGGTATGGTTCCTTATGTCATGCACTGGGAGAAATTGTGTTTTTAACCTGAAAGGAAATCAATGGATTCTAACAAGTCAGCATTTTGATTCTGACATGGGAAGCCTGGACTTAAAACAAAACAAAACAAAAACATTTACTTCTGAACTCCATTTTACTACCATATCACGCTGAACTTGTTGATTTGGGAAGCTAAGCAGAGAAAGGCTTGGTTAATACTTGGATGGGATTCCATCACGTCAGATTAAAAATGAATCCTGCCTGAAATCTTAGAGACACGGTCAGTTTACAATACTTGGCAGATGGACTCAGTACAAGGCAGATTCTCCAGCTTTTCTGTCCCCATTGTTCACTTGTAAAGCAGAAACACTACCTTACAGAGTCTTTGGTAGGATGAAGGAGCCAAAGACAATGACCTCCTGAATCCAGCTGATGGACATTCAAATACTAATGTGCTCTAAGAAATATAATCTCTTGTTATCGCTTATGCATTGTCATGCCTTGAGTGACTGGGAAAAGCACAATGCCAACACAGCTTGACACCTTTAATACTTCTTTCCTTTTTTTGCTGAAACTGCAAAAACTTGCATTTATAAGGATCCCAAGCCTGAATGATGCATACATATGACATAAAACATATCTATCAATGAAAAAGAAATAATCAGCAGTATTTACATGTAATGTCACTGAAAACCATTTAAAAGCTGTGTTGATTCTGATAGCATTCATTTCATGTTAAGTATTGCTCAGTGTGAATGTAAATCAATTTGGCTGCAGTTGTTCATGTGACTATGGATGTTTAGGATAGTTTCCCAAGTAGAAACTTGCTTTTCTTCCATGTGTGAAAATAACCATAGGATATGTGGAAGAAATGTCACAAAAATAAAAAGGAATGGGAAGGACAGAAAGTAGACCGTCCTCCCTGCCTGCAGTGGAACCTTCCTCAGGACGAGAGAGCCATTAACACCTTCAACTGCCTCTAGACCGTCCTCCCTGCAGCCATCTGAGGAGTGACTTTCATCCACCAGGCCTCCCTTAGCCTAAAGGGCCTCTCTTTCCTACATCCATCTGAGGAGTGACTTTCATCCAGTAGGCCTCCCTCAAGGGAAAGGACCTCCCATTCCTACATCCATCTGAAGATTGAGTTGGATCTATCGGGCCTGCTTCAAAGGATAGAGCTTTCCTTCCCTGCATCCATCAGCCATCTCTCCTTCCATCACTCTCAGCAGCTGGGACCTTGAGCAAAGGCTTCCAATCCCACCCCTTCCTTCTCTATTAAATCCCTTGTGCTTTGTGATACTTAGGCAATATTACCAAGTACAGTTGGCTATTATATTGCTACTTTTGTCATTGTTATATTTTCTTCTTTTGATTATCGCTTACTAAATCCTTTCCTCCCATGGCTCCACGCATCTCTCCTAACTTGATCCCTATTCGACCTCTTCCTAACTCCCAGCTTCCATTCCTCTGTTCACTCTGGAACTGTCGCTCTGTTGCTCCGAAAGCGACTGCTGTCCATGATCTTTTTCTCTCTAGATCATTTAACCTTCTCGCTCTTACTGAAACCTGGCTCCCGGCCCATGATACTGCCACCTCCGCTGCCCTTTCTTTTGACGGTCTCTCATTCACTCACACAAGCCGCCCTGAGGGTCGAGGAGGAGGGGTCGGTATACTATTGTCCAATTCCTGCCAGTTTCAAGTTCTCTCTTTCCCCTCCAGCTATTGTTTCTCTTCATTCGAGTCTCACTGTATTCGACTCTTTTTTCCTTTACAGCTCCAGGTTGCTGTCATCTATCGCCCTCCTGGTTCTGCTACCCAATTCCTATCTGACTTTGAATCTTGGCTGACGTTTTTTCTATCTGATACAGTCCCTTCTCTAATCCTAGGTGACTTTAATATTCACCTTGACAATCCCAACAATCCTTCTTCATCTCGCCTTAGATCCCTGTTTGCTTCTTTTGGCCTTCAGCCTCATTCTAACTCCTCAACCCATTCTTCTGGTCACTGTCTCGACCTAATTCTTGCAGCTAAATGTGTCATTTCTGACTACCTGGCATCTGATTTTCCATTATCTGACCATCATTTAATTTCTTTTACTCTTACTTATATCCCACCTCCTCATCGTACTGTCCAGCGCCATTTCCGCGACCTTCAGTCTGTTAACTCTGACCATCTCAGTCAGACTTTGAATTCATCTCTCTCTTCTCTTGATCTTGGGGACTCTGCTGATTCAGCAATGTCTTTATTTAATTCCACTCTTTCTTCAACTCTTGACAGCTTTGCTCCTGTATCTGTACGTGTGTCTTCCCCCATGACTAGGCCTCAGCCCTGGCTCACTCCCACTATCAGGTACCTCCGGTCCTGCTCTCGAGCGGCTGAACGTCTTTGGAAAAAGTCTAGGGAACCGGCCGATTTCATTCATTATAAATTCATCCTTTTATCTTTTTCACGCGCTCTGTCTATGGCAAAACAGAACTATTTTAAATCACTGATCTGCGCTAATGAGAGGCGTCTGCAGCATTTGTTCTCCTGCTTCAATACACTACTCAAACCTTCCTCTCCCCCTGTCTTCTCATCTTTTTCCCCCACTGACTTCGCCAACTACTTCATCACAAAAGTCACTACTATTCGATCTGAAATAGTTCCTCCCGACTTGCCCCCTACCACTAACCTCCTGGTACCTTCTACTGATAAACTCTCTGTGTTTCCCCCTGTTTCTCTGGATGAACTCTCTAAGCTGCTAAATTCTTCCAAACCTACTACCTGTTCTCTTGATCCTATTCCCTCCCGTCTCCTAATCTCTATAGCCCCTTCTCTTCTGCCCTCGCTCCTCTATATCTTTAATCTCTCTCTCTCTTTGGGTTCCTTCCCTTCTGACTTCAAACATGCTCTCGTTTCCCCAATTCTGAAGAAACCCTCTCTCGACCCCTCTTCTTTGTCTAGCTATCATCCAATTTCTCTTCTTCCTTTTCTTTCTAAGGTCCTAGAACGGGTCGTTTATTCTCGCTGTATTAAGTTTCTTGAAGCCAACTCCATCCTAGACCCCTTCCAATCTGGCTTCCGCACACTGCACTCTACAGAGACAGCCCTCACCAAGATCTCAAATGATCTCTTGCGGGCCAAGGCAAACGGCCTCTACTCTATTCTCATTCTTCTCGATTTGTCTGCAGCCTTTGACACTGTTGATCACTGTCTCCTGGTTGATTTACTTTCTGACCTTGGGTTCGCCGACTCTGCTCTCGACTGGTTTAAATCTTACTTGTCAGATAGATCTTTTGCAGTGGTCACGGGTGGTCAGACTTCATCCTCTGTTCCGCTATCTGTTGGAGTTCCCCAGGGCTCTGTCTTGGGTCCCCTTCTGTTCTCTTTATACACACTGTCTCTAGGTAAACTCATCAGTTCTTTTGGTTTCTCCTATCATTTGTATGCCGACGACACTCAGCTGTATCTCTCCACCCCTGACCTTTCGACGGGGCTTGAACAGCAAGTTTCTTCTTGTCTGACTGCCATCTCTCAGTGGATGCGGCTTCGGCGCTTGAAGCTCAACATGTCTAAGACTGAGCTTCTCGTCTTTCCACCTAAACCCACCCTTCATTATTCCTTTTCTGTTTCTGTCGACGACACTTCTATTCAACCGGTTCATCAAGCCCGCAGTCTTGGCTTCATTTTTGACTCTTCTCTGTCATTTATTCCCCAGATCCAGGCCACCGCCAAGACCTGTAGATTCTTTCTCCACAACATTGCCAAGATCCGTCCATTCCTCTCAATCTCTACTGCCAAGACTCTAGTCCATGCCCTAGTGGTTTCGCGACTAGATTATTGTAACCTCCTTCTAACAGGGCTTCCTCTTTCACACCTCCATCCTTTAATATCTGTCCAGTATTCAGCTGCCCGTATTGTCACATCTGCTCGCCGCTTTGACCATGTTTCTCCTCTTTTATCCTCCCTTCATTGGCTCCCCTTCCCCTTCCGCATCCGGTACAAGCTTTTGTTACTGACTTTCAAAGCCCTCCATGGGTTGGCCCCTCCTTACTTATCTGACCTTCTTTCTCCTTACATTCCTACTTGCACCCTCCGCTCTGGTAGTCAGGGTCTCCTGTCACAATGTAGGACTACCACTGCCCCCTCCCGAATTTGTCCCTTCTCGCTTGCTGCCCCTTACTCCTGGAACCTTCTTCCTCCACATGCACACCTCATCACTTCTCTGCCCAGTTTCAAAACTGAATTAAAGACTATATTGTTTAGAGAAGCATTCCCAGAGGTGAGCCCCTCTCCAACCCAGGAAGCCTCCTTCTAATCATCCATCAAGAAGCCAAGCCCTTCCTCCAGTCCATCTGCCTTGGTCCAAGCCTCGGAGGTGGAAAAGATCTGCTGGACCTGATCTTATTCCCCCACCACCACTCCCTTCTCCTTTTGTGTCGTGTCTTTTAGATTGTAAGCCTGAGGGCAGGGAACCGTCTGACTAAAAAAAAGAAAAAAAAATTATAATTATGTACAGCGCTGTGTAAACTTACAGCGCTTTATAAATAAAGGGTAATAATAATAATAATAATAATAATAATAATAATAATAATAATAGAAAATAGTTTGACTTCAAAC
>NW_024804316.1:0-5555 GCF_019175285.1 Sceloporus undulatus
TTATTTTTCTTTTCAGATCACAGTTTCCACCCAAATATTACTGGTGGTTTTTCGAAACAGTCCCAGGTAAGTCTAGATGAGACAACGGTGTAAAGGATGCAGTAGCCTTCCTGTGGCTTGGGCCTCTACTTCACCATGTCTTCCATCTCTCTCTCTCACAGGTATGACTGGGGTGCTGCTGTTAGTCATCCTCGCCATCATGTATGTCTTTGCAACTCACCACTTCAGGCGAATTAGCTTCCAAGGATTCTGGATCACTCATCATCTCTACATCCTTCTCTATATCTTGGTAACTCACATTCCTCTTAGCTGACATAATTGGAGCAATATGAACAAGACAGACTGCATGAGGATTGTTGGGATAGACTTTTGCCAAATCTGTGGAATAATTAAATGCAGATGATTCTGCATGACTCTTGATTTACTCTGTTTGCAAAGGGTGCGCATGGGAGGTGGGTTATAAAATTGGAAACGCATTATGGTCAGGATTTTTAAAATCAGGAAATGTGGAAGGAAACAGGAGGAAAGGATCCATGAAATGTTAGAAAGTCAAAATGTAGGTAATCTCGGTTACAGTCTAGGACAGGAGTGAGCAACTATGGCAGGTGTGGGGGCCACTTTTATAGTTTAGGACCCTAAGGAGCCACAAGGACTACTCAAAAATCAAAACAATCCAAAAGGTTGGATATCCTCCTCTGGTTCTCAAAAATAGGTATTTTGTAATACTGAACACTATTGGGGGGGGGGTTTGAAACTGATTTTAAAAACAAATTGTTGCACCTAGGGGCTTCCATTCATCCTCATTTGAGGGGGGCAGAGAAAAGTCTGTGTAGCATTTCCAGAAATGTTTGGGGCCACAAAATATTCTGGGGGGCTGCAGGTGGCCCCAGAGTTGCACAAAGCTCACTCCTAGTCTGGATGTACTGTACGTGGTTTAGCCCACTTGCTGAAGCCAGTCTGGATGAGAGGCCTATGTACATTGCTTTCATGCCTGCAGAAAAAAGGTCAGACCTTCAACACAGTCATGAAAGAAGACATTTTCTTTTGTTCTGTGCTCAGTATAATGTGACTGGAAGTTTGGTAAACTTTGATTATGTGTTCCCTAGGTTATCATCCATGGCAGCTATGCTCTGATCCAGCAGCCCCGCTTCCACATTTACTTCATTGTCCCAGCCCTCCTATATGGAGCAGACAAACTCCTCAGTCTGAGCAGAAAAAAAGTGGAAATCAGTGTGGTGAAGGCTGAACTCCTCCCATCAGGTACATGCTTGGTATCAACTGATCCTCCTTCCAGTAAAGAGCCTAGGATATGTCATCATCAGCATTATAGCAACAATATATTGTTATCATCTCTCTTTGTTGTAAATTTAAGTATTTGAGAGGTAGGGCTTGGTCTTCAATGTGCAGTTGTGGAGACCCATTGGTTTTATGAAACACCTGCATCTTTAGAGATGAAAAGTTCCAGAACTAGTTTGTTGATGTGGACCAACACAGCTTCTCTTGATTTGGGACTCTGCTTTGGCGGGGACCGTAATGGAACTGTCAGGACAAAGGCTTGTGCTTCAAAAATTGACCACCATCCTACTGGTCATCAACAGCTTCTAAAATTACATCTTTCCTTCCTCATAAATATACAGCCAACTCCCCACATTTGTGGCTTTGATTAGTTGTGGATTTTATTAATTTCACAGTTTGGATTATTTACATATTTGATTCATATGTCCTCTCTAGGAATCCCTAGGTCCTCCAGAGAGATTCTACTGGAAATTAACCATAGCGTTGCACTGGAGGATCTAGAGAGTACTAGATAAAACACTTCTCTAGGCATTTCTAGGTCCCCCAGCATGATTGAATGGTCTATTTTTGGCAGATGTTGACCATAGAGTCGTGCTGGAGGACCCAGAGCCATGGGGGCGAATCTGTGGCATGTGTGCCCTCTCTGACATGAGGGCACATGGAGATGGAAGGGCAGAGGAAGAACAGGTGCCCACCCCCACCCCACCCTAGCACCAGATGACACCCAGTGCAGCAATGCCATTGAGTTGGGAGTCTCTAAAAGGTTCACCATCACTGACCTAGAGATTCCTAGAGAGGTTGTCTCTCAGATTTAAATAGTGTTTTCTTATTTACAGTTTTTCCACTTTCACAGGGGTCTTGTGCCCCTAACTAACCCCAGTGAATGTGGAGGGCTCACTGTATGTAACTGGCTAATCTGGGCTAGTTGTTGAGGACAGGATGGCTGGCCTGTGCTTTAATGGCAGGCATGTAAGAAGCCTTGTTTCCATTCCACAGGAGTCACTTACCTTCAGTTCCAGAGACCCCAGGACTTTGAATACAGGTCTGGGCAGTGGGTTCGTATTGCTTGCCTGTCCTTGGGGACTACTGAGTACCACCCCTTCACTTTGACCTCTGCCCCTCATGAGGATACCTTGAGCCTTCACATTCGAGCAGCTGGACCCTGGACAACGCGCTTGCGGGAACTCTACTCCCCAGAAAGCATAGCAGAAATTGGCCGATATCCCAAGGTGAGAATCTTTTGGTTTGGGTATTCTCCTGGTGATTATTAAAAAAACACCAACAACAATATAAGCAAGTAGATAGTTAAAGTACACTGAAGAAGTCCTGCACTTTCTGTTGCCAACTGCTACACTTAACCCCCCCCCCCAAAACTACCAATACAGAATATAAAAAGCATTCTTCCTACATCTCCTTTTAATTGTGGACAGAAGTCATCTCAGTGTGAATCAACTTCCCCTGCCTTCTAAGTAAGAAAGTTTTCATATCTCTTTGCAGCTATATCTGGATGGACCGTTTGGAGAAGGACACCAAGAATGGAACAAATTTGAGGTTTCTGTGCTAGTAGGAGGAGGCATTGGGGTGACACCTTTTGCAGCCATCCTCAAAGATCTTGTCTTCAAGTCTACAGTTGGCTCCAGGATCCTGTGTAAGAAGGTGAGGATAAAAGAATGGGGACACGGGTGTGTTAAGGCTAAAAGGCACTAAAATGACTAGTGGTTCTAGAAGTATGCCTCCCTATGAGTTAGTAGAGTGCTATTGTAGTTTTGTTTATGCAAAGGCCATTGGAAAAAAGCAATAAAATCTGACTGACTGACCAGTCTCCTTGTCAACATTTTAACAAGTAGCAGAAACATAATGGCAGCAATCCTGCATCAGACATGTAGCCATAAAGCATGGCTATGCTCTGTTTCCTAATCTATACTTCAAAACCCACCTTAAAATCCTGGCAGCTCTACAGAGGAACAGAGCACTGGGGTGCTGGCAAGCAGGGCACTGAAGGAAGATGAACCTAACCCCCTCCTTCCAGCAAGAAACAACTCAAAAGCTGGAGCAAGACCCCTGTGTAGTCCTATCACAACTTTTCATCACACCACCATTTGCTGGTAGGAGGAGGTTGGACCTTCAGCATCCTGCTTGCCAGCACTGCAGAACTCCATCCCTGGGCACTGCTGCCTGGACTTCAAGGCAAGTTTAGGGATCATTTCATAGATGTGGCAATGGTGCCATGACCATAAATGTGAATACCAAACAGTTAGGAGATGTTAAGCCTAGTTTACAACATTGTAACTGCCTAAGAGGATGCCTGACATTACTTTTGAAAAGTAACTTTCTCAGCTGTGATAGCAATGCATATATTAGAAGAAATGTGCATGAAAGCTTTATGAATTTTCATGTTGAGTTCTAATAAAAGACATTCACAGACTGATGCAGGTGTGAAACTGAACAAACGTACCACTTGAAAAGTGAGAAACTAAAGTTGATATATTTGTCCGTCTCCAGTGATACAAACACCACTTTGTTCCCAGAGAAGTTGAACAGGATAGATGATTCATGGGAAATGAGTAACACCACCTTCCGTTCTGCACAGAATTTTCCTTTTGCAAGAGACATTCCCATGGGAATCTTAAAACTATGCTACTAAGCATCTTTATAACCCAGTGTTCTCTTTCTCATTTGCTCTCCTGTCCTTGGGTGTTTCCCTCCTAGAGCTGTGGACAAGGGACATAGTTGAGAATCAGTACATTTGTTTTGCATGAAGAAGGTCTCAGGTTTGAACTCTGGCATTTCTAGTTAAAAATAGATCATTATCGGGTAATGGGAAATATCTTTACCTGAGACCTTGTAACTGATATTTAAAGTAGCAGGAAATCTTTAGCTGTCTAAATGTTTGGGATTTCAGTTTGCACAATCCCTTACCATTTAGCAGTGCTGAATGGAGCGGATGGGAATGGAAGTCCAAAACAGCTGGAGGTGGAATGGGTCTCCTCCTCTTAGAAAGAACAATTCTGGGCCAGATAGAAAAAGAGGCTGACCTTGTCTTCCTTTCTACTCTGTTGTAGAATTGAGCGATCTTTATGAGGGCTGTCATCCAATTAAAGAAGTCATAGTCAGAGTTGAGTGGAGTTCCATGGATTAATTTAATTAAGCAATGTAATCTGCAAATAATTTGATACCCTCCAATATTGTATAGACAAAAACCAGGACATGTGGGGCCATACAATAGCAGGCTGATCAAAACGGCAAAAGCTATTAATGAGGAAGAGCAGACAAGCTAGGAGAGGCTGCAGCAGATTGCTTTTGCCTGAGTCAGCTGGGAAGGGGAAGATGCTGGGAAGGAAAGGCTCAGTCCACAAAATATCGCTAAGGCTTCAAGAGTATGTAGAAACAACTGTACCCATTTTCCTCATTTCCCCCAGGTGTATTTCATTTGGGTGACCCGGACACAGCGCCAGTTTGAGTGGATGGCTGATATAATCCGTGAGGTGGAAGAGAACGATAAATGCGATCTGGTCTCTGTGCACATTTATATCACACAGCTGGCTGAGAAATTTGACCTGCGTACCACTATGCTGGTAAGTCGCCACATCCAGAAAACTCAGGACTGCAGGACACTTGGTCCTGACAGCTGCTTTGAGGCAAGGCAGGCTGCTTCCATTACTCCCTTTTGCAGTGGACAGGTTGGGGCAAGGCTCTAGCAAGGAGTGGTGTGCTACAGGAACCCGATGTATGAGATATCCCTGGCCTCACTGCTAAGGTTAAGCTTTTATTTAAAAATTGCACATTGTTAGTCCTATTTATGAGGAGACCCTGCAAAAAACACAGCACCAATGTTCTACCCATTTTTTTTAATCTCTAGTGAATGCAAACATACCTTTCATGGCTAAGAGAATGAGCACTACATCAGAATGTTCTTGGTTCAGATCTTGCCTTTGCCATGAATTCAGTAAGTGGCCATGGCACTGTGTCTCTGCCCCCACACCTCACCTGCAATATAGGAAAAAGATAATGCTGAACTACCTTAGATGAATATTTTAAGGATTGGAAGTAGAAAATGCCTGTGTAATTCCTTGAAAGTTGAATATACTGTACGTCTTAAATATTATTATTATTATTAACTATTTAGTCTTTCTATTTAAAAAAATTAAATTAAATGTCCTTTTATTTCTTAACATCCAATAATGTTAGACACATTAACTGAGCTGTTTTTAAGTTCTGGTTATTCTCTATTGACTTCCAAGCCACCCATGAATAAAGAC
>NW_024804317.1:0-5554 GCF_019175285.1 Sceloporus undulatus
GGGGGGGGGGGTGTCCGTGGGGTCCGAACCCCCCCTTCCATTAGATACATGAATGGTGTGCCCTGCTGGGCCGCCACGCTCAAGCCCCATTATAATGGTGGCACTTAGTCTGGACCCCCTCTTCCCAAAATCCTGACTATGTCCCTGACAGAAGGCAAGGCTGATGGACACTGGAGCCCTGCCTGGGATTGCACTTAAAACCTTGTGGCTGTGAATGGCTGCAGTACTGGCATTTAACCACTGTGCCACCAGGGCTCCTTTAATAGTGCAAAGGAAGCTTTTAAAGGGGGGCATTTCCTCTGGGGGGGGGCAATTTAATGGGTATTAATTGTGTGACTTTTTGAGAAATGCACGCATACACACACACACACACACACACACACACACACTGAAAGTATAAAACCCTACTTCTATTACCCTCATAGTACCCTATTCCCCTACATGCTTTTAAGCCCTGGGGGAAGAGGAAATAGAAGTGGCATGGCCTGTGATTCAAGTGAGCTTTCAACAACAACAACAACAACAACAACAAATTATTATTATTATTAGTAGTAGTAGTATCCTACTCTTTCCCCAAAACTGGAACCCAAAGTGGTTCTGGAGGAAATATGGGCTAAAACTAATATAAGAATAATTCAAATATATCCCAAATTGTAAAACAAATTAGTATAATTGGATTAATTCAAAATCAGGATCCTCCAGTACATCTGTTAAAATTTTGGATGGAATTAAGAGATCTGGAGGGACACAAAGAAATAGAAGTATCTACCAACATTTGTCTCCTAACGGCTCACAGTATCAAAAGAAAAGTACAATTAACAACATAGTAAAGCAGTACATTAAAACAGAATTAAATTATTACAATATTAAAATAGATTGCTTATTAAAAGAATAAAATACAGTTTAAAAAGATAAAACTGTTTAAAACACTTTAAACGATACAACACCCTAAGCCGGTTCTTTGAAAACATTCTGTTTTAAAAGCCTGTCTGTATAAGGAGATTTTAACCTGCCTTAGGAAGGACAGCAAGGAACAGGCCATTCTGGTCTCCCTGGGAAGGGAACTCCAAAGTCTAGGGGCAGCCACCAACAAGGCCCTCTCTTGTGTCCCCACCAACCATGCTTGTGATGGGGTGAGACTGAGAGAAGGGCCTCTTCTGAAGATCTTAGAGCCCAGGTCGGTTCATCCTGGAAGATACAGTCTGCCAAATAGTCTGGACCTGACCACATAACAATTTAAAAAGCAACAACCTCTGTTGATAACCTTGTCTTGATAACCACTGATAACCTATAATCGTGAATTTGTTTAGTCTCCTTTCAGACCAGCTAAAGCTGATGTCTATCAGTACTTCTTATTGCAGGGAATTTCAGAGCTTAACAATATGCTGGTTTTATAGTGAAAGTTTATCTAGTTATATATTGATCACTATTTCAGAATTTATATGGGATCTTTGGATGGCAAGTGAATGTGATTTGAATACACATATGATAATTAAGCCCCAGAATCTCTGATGGTTTCTCCTGATGTCAACCTTTTCTTCTTAATTATAGGGCCAGCTCCGATGGGTCTATAATTGATCTATTTTTAGAGAAGGAAAATGGTATAAGTATTAAACTAATGCCAAATTCTTGACATCTGCCAAATTTAAACACAGTTCTTGCCTCTAGCACTCTGAAAAACAATGAACTCAATCCCATTTCTCTGATCCTAATTAATATAAATAATTGCTGCAAGAAGTGATTTTTCTTCTCTTCTAGTTTAGTCCATATACATCACACTATCATTCTATTAAGGCAGTTTAGCTAGAACAAAAATCATTTCAAATGCTATAATTAATTTAAATTTGCCTTTGAACTTGTCTATCACTAAGCAATTAACCCAACTGAAACACAGACTCCACCATGATCCAGTGTGGTGCGGTTTTCTGAGTGTTGGATTAGGACTCTGGGAAACCAGGATTTGAAGTCCTGTTTGGACATACCTACTGGATGACTTTGGACAAATTAAGACGCTCAGCCTCAGAGGAAGGCAAATCTGAACAAATCTTGCCAAGAAAATACCTTGATAGGTTTATCTTAGGGTTGCCATAGGCTGGGCTTTAGCAATGCATCCTTCCTCATTTTTCCCAACAAAATAGAAATGGAGCAAAAAAGGTTAAGTATAATTAACTCTACTTTACACCTTACAGCCTAAATATCTGATCTTGGAAGCTAAGCAGACTCAGCCATGGTTAGTGCTTGGATGCAAGACCACCAATGAATACCAGGTGTTTTAGGCTATATTTTAGAGGACGGAAATGACAAAACTACCTATAATTAGGGTTTATGGGGTCACCATGAGTCAACAGTTAACTTGAAGTAACATACATGCACATACCTTCATGTTATCAATATTCAACCCCATTTTAAACACAACCAACTTTCTCACAAATGAGCATGGAGGAATCTTCTTAGATTCTTATTAGATTCTTCTTAGAATCTTCTTAGATTCTTATTATATCACTGTCTCCACATAGAGCACATTTAATACTACTACTACTACTAATAATAATAATAATAAAATTTATTGCTATCCCGCCTCTCTACAAAATGTAATCAAGGCGGCTTACAAGTCCAAACCCTCACCCCCACCCCCTTAAAATACAATTAAACAATGTGGAATTTAAAACATAAAGCAAACTTAAAAACAATACAATAAACTGTGGTGAAGTCAGAGGTCAGCAATTAGATTTTCCTTCTGATGGCCGGAGAACTATTCAGGAAAGGCCTTCCAGAATAGATCTATCTTTATAGCTTTTTCAAAGTTGTTTAGGGTGGTAATATGATGGATCTCATCCGTCAGGCTTGAGAGCTTCATTCATATGCTAAACCTCCCTCTTTTGACTAGAGCAAGCCCTTTGATTCCCTGTCTGATATCATATTAGAATGTGCATTTGTATACACCAATAGTGGTTCATATATGACAATTCATTTCATAGACAGATGGATAAACAGAATTGTCACATTGTTGTAGTGCACACATTTTAGTCTACTTTTCTTTTTCTTATTTTTAACCTGTGTTACAGTCAGTTAGGAACTGTTATTTTTCTCCTCAAAATAGATATTAGCAATGCATCAGGCCCCTGTGCACAGCATGAAGACATAGTATTTACAAAACCTTCATCGTTATTCAAAGTACAACATTGTGTTCTTAATCAATATGGAAAGATTTAGGAAATGATGAACAGTTGCAATTAAATTAGAATCCTTTGTGAATATACTGTCATTCATAGAACTATTACATTGTTGCGCAGCAATCTATCAAAACAAAGGAATGCACAGGCTAATAAACATGTCATATTTTATTCTGTTTGCTACAGAAAGAGAGACAATCAGCAGAGAAATGGCAAGATCTGGAACAGATAATTATGTGGAATACA
The DNA here is from genome assembly GCF_019175285.1 of Sceloporus undulatus. Taxonomy (NCBI): domain Eukaryota; kingdom Metazoa; phylum Chordata; class Lepidosauria; order Squamata; family Phrynosomatidae; genus Sceloporus; species Sceloporus undulatus. The sequence continues at coordinate 3,420 of NW_024804317.1, forward strand.
CTCTTTCTAGTGAACCCTGCTGCTAATATACTGGGTCTAAATATTAAGTGAACAGATGTCTTTTGTTCAAAGTTGGTTATCTCAGTCACCACCACCTACTATTATAATCGCATTAGGGAAGATCTTTGCACCAATTTTCTCACACACCCCAACACTAGGGAGATTTTGTGATGTTGCTCTTGGGAACAGAGAATTTAAAACATGTTTGCTTTCTATAGCTTGCAGAACTTTGATTTAGTATTATCTTTATGAAGTTTTATAGCCATAGTATGTATCTCTGATGTTGCCCTCCCCAGATTATTTTTCCTTATAGATCAGTGATTCCCAAACTCTGATCCTCCAGGTGTTTTAGACTTTATTTTCAAGAAGCCATGGCTATTTTGGCCCAGCAGTAAGGAATTCTGGGAGCTAAAGTCCAAAACATCTGGAGCACCAAGTTTGGGAATCACTGCTCTGGACTCTATGCTGTTGTCAGGCATGTGGGTTCTTTTAAAAACAATTTATTCAGTACAGCAGCATGCACAAGGAAGGAAGGAAATATTTCCAAGAGAAGCAAGATATCTGTCTTGCAAAATATTAAAATGATGCATGTTGTATTACTGATGCAGTATAAAATTGCTGTTACATCATTCCCTCTATGAATGAAGTGAGAAAAATCTGTACATGGATTAGGTGGATAAATGGACAGAGCAAACAGGCAGGAATGGGTCACTGGAAACCCAGAAATATTCATTTGATTGAGGAAATATTGCATTTTCTTTTGCTTTTATAAACTCAGATTCAAAAACCAACAATTTAACTAGAAGGAACTGAGACCTGTGCACATGACCACCAAACCTTGTTTTCTACTTACAAACTCAAATCCACAAACCAACCTACACTTTTATCTCCATGCAAATAAATTCTCTCCACTCCATCTTAACCCCATGATGGCCCAGTGGTTAAGATGCTGATTCTGAAGAGTACAAAGTCGGCAGGTTGGCTGTTTGAGGCCCAAGTGCCAGAGTGAGCTCCCGTTACTATTCCCAGCTTCTGCCAACCTAGCAATTCAAAAGCATGTAAAAATGCAAGAAGATAAATAGTTACCACTTTGGTGGGAAGGTTACAACTTTCTGTGCAGTCATGCTGGCCACATGACCATGTGACAACACTGGCTCCCTCGGCTTAGTAACGGAGATGAGCACCATCCCTACTGTCAGTCATGACTTGACAGTCAAAGGAGAAACCTTTACCTTAAAGTATGAAAGTCCAAGTCACGTCCAGCAGCCTTTCCCAGTATACTGTTTTGCAAGCATATACAGCTGTGTAAATTTATGGGGGATGTAATCCACAGACCCCAATACTCTATAATGCTCCCTGCCAAATCTTGGGGAAGGGTGTTTCACAGTAAAAGAAACCTCTGGGAAAGGATTAGCCTGATATGTTGGCTCCATGGGACTTGAGGATGAGGCAATGCACAAACAACACACACCATTAAGTTTGCTCAGCAGGTCACACTAAACACTATTACTGGTCATCACCTTCATTTCACTGATTCATTTGCTTGGAAGTTTTTTTTATTATTTATTTTGGGGCTGGAAATCAATTGTTGAAAGCTATGCTGAAGCAATGGATTTAGGACATTCGATTGCAAAATGCCAGGAAAATGGTGCCACAGAGGGCAATGCAACAGGTTAAATTGTAAATGTAACTAATCTAAAATATATAGACTGTATATTTTTCACCTAGCCCCCAGCCTGTCTGTCTTTCTAAAGTGCAAAGTACATTGCTCCTATTGATTAACCTTTGCTTCACCCAAATACCCAACTTGTCATCTTTCCTGAGGGAAAAACATATGCATTGCAACCAGGTATTGACCTTATTTTTACCCTGCTCAGTAGATTGTGCTACTGTGTCAAATTTGGAGGCAAAAAAATCAAATAAAAATGCAAATTAGTATTTCAGATAAAGAGTCTCCAACCTTAAATTGTGCTAGAAATAATGCTTCCTTTGGCACACATTGCATCTTCTGCCTTGATAACTGGAGAAGTTTTGTTTCCTAGAAACTTTTGCATTGTACCATAAGATATACAATGGAATCTTTTTGGCATCTTATGCATGCATAGGTTTCCTACCGAAACAGTTGGACATTTTTG
>NW_024804318.1:0-5554 GCF_019175285.1 Sceloporus undulatus
GGTTGTTTGTTGTTCTAACAAGTTCTTCCCAGTTATTCTAAAATTGTAGGGAGGATTATGTAGGGAGAGGCATTTCTGTAAATAACTCGGGCCCAAGCCATGCAGGGTTTTAAAGGTAATAACCAGCACATTATACTGCACCCAAAAGCTAATTGGCAGCCAGTGAAGAGATTTTAAAACAGGTGTTATGTGCTCAAACCTGGAAGAACTGGTCGGGAAAGCTACCAACGGACAGCTGATAAGAGTGTGCCAGGCAAAGGTAAACAAAAGCAAGGCTTTACAGCAGCAAAGAAACAGTTCCGAAAGCACAATACCAGCCCTGTGTCCAATTGAGCAAAACCAAAAGTCAGTCCAAGGGTCCAGAGGGCAGTTCCACAAGTCCAGTCCAGGGTCAAGAGTGCTGGAGAGTAGGTCAACAAGTCTGGTCCAAGGTCAAGAGGTCTAGGTCTATCCGAGGTCTAGGAAGCAAGGAGTCCAGCAACAAAGTCCAAGGGAATCAGAGAGAGCAGCTTTCACCAAAGGAATGCAGACAGACTCTGACAAAGAGGCTTGGCGTCTGCCAGGTGTTTATATCAGGCCAGTTCCTTATTGCAGATGCTGGGTGATTAATGAGCTTTTCTCAGCTAACCATTGGGAATGCCGAAGGTACGCCCTTTCAGTCCTTCTTTGGCTGAAGGTAGGTACCTCAGTATCTTGCTCCTCTATCTCTCCCAGGCCTGGAACCTCTCCTAGGGAAAGGCTGGGCTGCTAAGCCACAGGGTCCACTGGAGGTGATACAACAGGGCTAGGACCTGTCTGAGCCAACTCTCCAGGAGCTGGGAGAGCAGAGCTGGGGCCTGGCAGGGCAGAGTTGGGGCCTGGCTCAGCCTCAGGTTCCCCCTGCACCTGTGAAGACCTATGAATCCTCCTCTTGACTGGCCATGACACAGTGACCAATCTGGCTGCCATATTTTGAATCAATTGAAGCTTCCAAACTTGGTACAAGGGTAGCCCTATGTAGAATGCATTACAGAAATTAATTTGCTGACATCGCTACCAAATTACAATGATGTTTTGAATAACATGATTTCATCTGTACACACTACAAGCATGTGCTGTTGTTTTTGTTGCTGCTTGTTTGTTTGTTTTTATAGCTGCTGATTTTGTCAAATTTTCTGGAGGTCCCTGGGGGCGACACCATGAGTTTACTGCATTGGGTGACACCAACTCTAGTGATGCAACTGGCTTTAGGAGGAGGTCATGGGGTGGCATTAAGCCTCAGCTGGACCCATATTGGGTTACTCCCCCTCTTGGTCTTTTCCAGCTTAAGGCAATATAATATTTTTAGGTCAAACAAAGTGGGTCTTGTTCAAACCCAAAGTTTTGTGTCTGGTTTCTTTATTTCATAGTTGGTTATCAAACTTACTGTGAATTTGAGCTTGTAAGTCTCTTTCAGCCTGTTGTGGTCATTCACTCTCCAGCCCTAGCTAACACAGCTAACAGTGAGAGAGTATGAGTTTCACTCCAACAAATCCAAAGCGCCCAGTGTTGCTACATTTTCTGCTTCTGAAATAGAGCTGTGCTGCATTTTTAAAACAAAACAAAACTGTATACCCTGCACATTGTGAGACAGGCTGCATTTCAAATTGAACTGTTTAGATGGCAGCAGGAAATCACCAAGAGTGCTTTTTGCTGACCAGCCCATGAAATAACGAGATCACACAACAAAACATGGGATGAAATATAGGGCACTTATACTCTCGCTTATTTCAGAATTTCCCTCTGAGATGTATAAGGGAGGAGACCTAGTATGGGAGCAGCTGAGGCAAGTGGGATGTCCTAGACCTCACAGGACTTAAAGTAAGGGTTTAACCATAGGTCAGCCCTAAGGACAGTCTCTTTCCCCATCCCTGAGTGTCATGACATATAGGAGCAACTCCAGAGGCCAATCTTTCATCAGATAGGTGCCATAAATGTTAAACTAGAATCTTTAAGACAATAAAAGCAACCAGGTGATATGTTAGTGCTGCAAATGTCTAACATACTTCTGATATGCCATAGATCTTCAGTGGTCCAACTTGGAAATAAATTCAGGACAGATGCCTAACTCAGCTATGGTGGAAGCTGACCCAATATGGAAGGAATGAGTGCTGAATTTAGTCCCTTTTAATCCCAGCAATCTGACAGCTCTGGAGATCATGATCCAAAATTAAAACTTCATAAGGCGTGTCAGCACAACTGCTGGGGTCCAACAACCACTGTCAGCAACTCAAACGAGTCCTGGGGTTAAATCAGACCCTTGGAGCAGAGCTGGCAAATTTCCAGAAGCCGAAGTGTGGCTCCAAAGTCCAAGCTGGAATGACAGCAACTGGATGTCTTCCAGGAACTGCAGCAATGCAGGAACCTCTGGGGACACACAGCAAACCGATGCTATAGCTTCTTCTGATAAACCACCAGAGAAACTAAGGCCTGTTACACACGGGCTTAAAAGTACGCGCAGAGCGCGTACTAGGGTTAAGAGGGGCGGTGCTTCTGCACTGCCCTAACCCTAGTGCGCGCTGTGCGCGCACAAAATAGCAGCGGCCGTTCCACATGGCCACCATCATCAATACGTATCAACCGTGCAGCCTCCAAATGAGGCGGTGCGGTTGTGACGTATTGGGGCCACGGCAGGGCGCCTAGGGCACCCTTTCCGCAACCCCGGAAGGAGCTCCGTTTCGGAGCTCCTTCCTGGTTTGGTCCGCTGGGTGCAGCCTTCAGACGGCTGCACCCAGCAGACCAAAGGAGCCAAACGGCCCCTTTCTCCTTCTCCCCGCCACCGCGGGGTGTCCTTGGGGCTTGAAGCCCCAAGGACACCCCTTTCCAGGCTGCGCGGAAGGAGCCTTTTGCCGCTTCCCTGCAGCCCGGAAAGTGGCGGATCGGGGCTTCAGCGGCTGCCGCTCTGGCCGCTGAGGCCCCAATCTGGCAGGGAAAGGTGCGCCTACAAGCTACCCCAAAGGGGCGGTCTGTAACGCGCCTAAGTCTCCCAAAGTGCTCTTTATTCACAGTGCTATTATACAAAACTAGATCTCTAAAACTCCAAACCATACCAATCCAATTCCTTCTACAAACCCACACCACACCCTTGCAACCCCTGGGCTTATATAGTCTCCAGACCATGTGGTCTCCCAAACCCAGTGAGTTCAGGTGTGTAACCATGTCATGTGTCTCCTGTGCAATCTAGACACATGGTTTCATCAGCCATGGCTACGTGCACTTGGACACTAAAGTGTCCTTGAGCCAATGAGCTTCAGCTGTGCTGATCAGCCTTGCCACTCTGCTGAATGCTCATGGCCAAACACACACACATCAAGCATTTCCCTGTGTGCTGTGTTTTAACCCTTCAAATCCCTGACAAGCCGTGGTGCATTAGTATGGTAAAACAGAGGGCATGGGTGCATTCCCCTGACTTGCATGTACTCCTTCAAGGCACTAACTGGGCACAGAATAGGGTCACTACAGTTTTATAACTGCCCCTGACTTTGAAGTTTGAATTTGGAATGTTTGGAAACACTGGGCTCTCATGAGCCAGTCCCTGAATTCCAACACCCTTCCTAACTTGTCCCTCCACAATATCACCACCAACTTTAACCCCAAAAAACTTTAACCCCCCAAAAAAGCCAGAGGGGTGGCATGAAAAATGAAACGAATACTGCTCCAAGCCCCACTTAGATGCCTGAGAATGGCTGGAGAGAGGGGCTACCTATTATACATGACCTTACCTCTCTCCCTGGTCAATCCTTCTAAAATTTTCCTTACTCAACGTCTACTTGTGGATCAGTGAAGCCATTTGATCAGAATGCTATAGTGGGCAGATGGATTGTAGGGAAAGCCCTCCTCCTTAACAAAAACACAGTATTGTAACACATGGGCAATATGAGTTGGCCAGATATTCCCCAACTCTGCCAACTTCCTAAGTTTTGTGAATATTTGGATAGCCTTGATGTAGCTTTTCCTGGTGCTAGGATCCAAGGACATACCAGTTTTCCTAGTTACCTTCCAAGCTCCCAGAGGTGCTGGCTGCATCCAACACCAGCTGTTTGAAGTGCTTCATCTTCATGGAGGAGAGAGCATCAGCTAAGTTGTTGTCCACCCATGCAACATAGAGTACTTTGCACAAGATATATTAAAGACACTGCAAAGTAAACTCCCTAACTAAGGCACGTTCTGGACGGGCTCTATTGGGTGCCATCATTATGCACAAGGGACGGTGCTTCCTGATGTGCCTTGCCCCTCACACGTAACGAGGGCGCCAAAATGGCAGCACCCTATACAGATGGGCACCACCATTTGACGTGATGGACACCTAGTGTCCGCACGTCTCAGCACCCTTGTGTCATTGGTGCCTTGCGACTTCACAACGGAGCCGCAAGAAGAACCCACTTTTTGTGGGTTCTTCTTGTGGTGCTGGGGAGCCGCACGGTTTGTCCACTGTGGTTCTCTCAAGCAAGAACCACGGGCGCTGGCAGACCGCCCTTTTGGGCGGTCTGTAAAGCGCCTTTGTCTACTACCTACTCAGACCTAGATGTTAATGACCTGAACTGTGGCCATGTTGTTGCACTAGAAATAGGAAAGAATTCTAAAAAGGTCTATTCTGATGTGAACCCAGCCACAATCCAATCATTGGGCCACCTGTGGGAACATTATTAGCCCCTAAAATAAACCTCAAAAGCCTAGGCTCCTGCAGCATCAGAAGAGACCTGAAGTGCATCTTTAACATTTATTTCCTCATGTCAAAAACATACCATTAACCTCAGCCATGAAATTCTGCCACACCATGATGTCTAGGTTATTTTTATGCATAACCCTGATCTGATGACACAGCCTGCTAATCCTGCAATTGGTGCTGCAAAGATGCCAAGGAAGGCCTACCTGTGACACCTATTTTGCAGGACACATGATACTGAGCATTGCATAGGAAGGACTATTCTACCCCTGAAACTCCTTGAGCATAACTCAAGGAGCACCAAGAAAATCAACAACCCTACTTTTCAAATTCTGAAACTTTTTCCAAGGCAGCTAATACAACTGGTTTAGTGTGTTGATTTCAATAGCCAAAAAATTAGTTGCTGGGAAGTCCTCCACCCTCATTTTCTTGTGTGCTAAAGAGACACTGAGTTCATACATTAGTGAGGCAAATTCCTCCATTAAGAAGGAACAATGGCCCATGCTGAATTTCCCAATAAAGAGAAGTCATTCAAATAATGGTCAATTCTCCTGGACCCTGTCTTAAACTTGATAGCCCATTCTAAAAATTGGCTGAACATTTCAAAAGGACACATGGCACTGAGCACTGCATAGGAAGGGTCCAGCCCATGTAAACCTATGTCATCTATTGAAAATCCCAGCAGCTCAAAAACATTTGGATGGTCTGGCAATGGAAATACCAACTTGATGTCTTAATTCACCAACTCGGCTCACATCCCATGTCTTCTTCTTCTTCTTTTTTTTTAATCTTTATTGAATTTTATCATTAAAAAACAAAAAAAAAAACAAAAGAACATCGTCATTACAAATACACACATCACACATAAAG
>NW_024804319.1:0-5547 GCF_019175285.1 Sceloporus undulatus
CTCTCCTGTGTGGACTCTCTGATGTATCACTAGGTGTGACTTCCAAGGAAAGCATTTCCCACAATGCTGGCATTTGTATGGCTTCTCTCCTGTGTGGACTCTCTGGTGCATTAAAAGGATTGACTTGTAAGCAAAATGTTTCCTACAATGCTGGCATTTATGTGATTTCTTTCCTGTGTGGACTTTCTCATGACTCAAATGTTTTTCTGTAAAGAAGGACAATGACAGATGAGATGAAAATCAGACTTAAGAGAGGAGGATGTTACCCCATGATTTAGCCCTCCTTATTAGAGATTAAATTAAGAGTTTCTTTGAGTAACCCAAGCATGACCCTGCTGCTTATGCTCCTAAATCTATAGAACGATCGTATCTTTACTTATAGGAGCTAGCAAAGAATGGGAACTGCCTTTAGGGAATCAGTGGAAGCAGGTGGCATCATATCCTGTGAGACGGCCATAGAGTCCTGAGTCAGAGCCCAAGGCATGATGCAAGGTACCTGCAGAGGTCCCTTCATGCTGCTTGGCACCAGGAGATGACTCACAACCAATACACTATACAGCTCATATGCGGATTGGTGTAGATTGGATTGGAGTTGTGTGTACAAGAGATGGTGAAGTTTATGGAAGTCAGAGAGGAGATCTTGCAAATATTTGTATTATTTTGCAACTCAAGATACAGAACCTCCAAGGATTTCAATGAAAGCGACTGTGTCTGTGACTTATTTTTAAGTGTGGAAAGCGGTCAGTGCATTGCCAATATCTATATCTGGATATTTGCTTCTGTGCTCTGCTATGTTATTGTTGAGCTGCATCTGGGAGCGTCACCCTCAGACTGTGCTATATATTGGCTTTTCAACGCAATTGGAATTCAGAACCAAGAAAGACCTGAGAGCCAGTGTGCTAATCCTTTTTGTCTGAGATATTAGCACCAAGCACCCATTGCATTCAATTTGGTTTCAGACCATTCTTCCCCCCAGGAAACATTATAAAGCGATTTAAACCTTTTTGAACACCCAGTTTCTGCCCCCAAGCAACAATTACAGTATAAATATCTGCCCTGACTGGCTGTTCTTTGACATCAGTCCAATTACCGACAGACAATCTATGGGTTTACATGGCTAAGCACCTCAATGCAGTCGCCAACCCCATTTGTCACCGGAGCTCCTGACTTCTCTTCCAATTTCAAACCCTCAGCAATTGGAATCAAGATCCGCCTAAGTAAAGTATTACCATTATCAAAGTCTTACATCTCTTGACCACTCCCAAATGTTATCTAGTTCTTGTGCATGTATGTGAAGGCTTAGGTGTGTGTGTCTATGTATTTTGCTTTTCCCGTAAATAAACCAGAAAACCTATTTCAAATGCCTTTGGAATTCTGTGTGCTTCTGGGCCTGGCACAGTTGGGCTGAATCCCGAGGTCTTGCCCCCAAACATTCTATAGCTCTCTTTTCAGCTAAGTACCAAACACCCCTAAAAGCATAGCATCTGCGGGTGTCCTTCCAAAACTCCAGCATTTTGGGTAACAAAGGGCCTCTGGAATCAGCCATGGAGCTAAGCAAGCTCAGGATGGAAAAGAAACATTAGAGAAAAAGCAGGTTTTGTGTCCCTCTTTCCTCCCTTCATAGATATTACTCATAACTGATCATAGAATCATAGAATCGTAGAGTTGGAAGAGACCACAAGGGTCATTCAGTCCAACCCCCTGCCATGCAGAAACTCTCAATCAAAGCATCCCCGAAAGATGGTGATCCATTCTCTGTTTAAAGACCTCCAAGGAGGGAGACTCCACTACTCTCCGAGGAAAGAATGTGTTCCGCTATCAAACAGCCCTAATTGTCAGGAAGTTGCTTTGATTCTATAATTATAAGTGGAAACCAAGCACTCTGACAGTGAATGATGAAAGGGCCCTCAGTCTTCACAGGAAGGGAAATGGATTCAGGTTCCTTACCCACAAAGGCCACATTCTCATGATTCTCCATCATCACAGAACTGTATATAAGTTTCTGCTTCTTTGTCAACAGTTTCCATTCCTCCTCAGTGAAATATACAGCCACATCCGCAAAGGTCACCTGCAATAGAAAACAGCCCTGATCCAGAGAGTGACTAAGCAAAAGGGGAGGAAAGCAAATGGTGCATTGCAAATATTATTTCAACACTTCAGAAATCAATCCAGGAAATAAACTTTAAATTCTGCAAGAAAGCAAAAAGCTACAGCCTTTGAAATCCAGTTTGTCTCGAATCCTTTCAATCTAACATACAATATAATAAACAATATAATTTAGACCATTTCTGAGATATTATTGATTGATTGGGATACTGATTAGCCCAACATGTAAAGTACATTTAGTCAGCAAGGAATTATAGTTTCAAAAACAGTTCTGGGGAGTACTCTGGGCTTGAGGGCCACTGGGCCTATCCCCAATTTAGGTTCAGAGAAATTCTTCCATATCCCTCAGCATTTCACAGATGGGGAAAGCAAGACATATGTGGACAAGCAACACCAGAAGGGGTTCTATATGGCCAAAGTTGTTAATGATGACGATCGCACAAGCAAGGAAGGGCACAGCAGTTTGCTTTTGCTTCCGACTCCTGGCAAGGGCAAGACCCTGCCCCTTTCTCTCCTCCCCTCTCCCTCTTTTGAGTTGATGGGCTGCACACGTCTTTTGAACACATTTTGCAGCAACTGAAGTGAACTGAGGAGAAGAGGGAAAGTGGGAGCAAGAGAGAGAAATGAGTCATTCTCAAAGCCCCTGAAAAAATGAAGTGACAGAGGATTAAGCAGGACTCCCTCTGCCAAACTGGGACAGTTGTTCTCCGCTTGCTTTCATGAGCCGGCCCAGCAGTGACCCAGATTGAAACTAATAGTCAGGATGGCAATTTACCAAAGAGTTGTTGCACTTCGGCAGCCTCTTCTTCATGGAGCTCAACTCCCTCCGCTTGGCTTCTGTGTCAGCCATCAGGGAAGCAGGGGGTTCCTGGTGGCCCTGCACTTGGTTCACTTCCAGCAAAAGATACCGGAAAGCAGTGTGCAAGGGGCCAAGATGAAGTTCCTGAGAAAAGAGACCAGGGTTAGGCTTGGTTTGGAAAGAAACCCTGCAGCACTCAAAGTCACAAAGATTGGCATCCTGCTGGTGACATACGCAGGTGACATATGCCTCCTTTGGGCCAATTGAGAGGTGGGCATCCCTTCCTCCCTCTGCACCAAACAAAGCCCCTTGGACCTAGCATAGACTCACAGCAGCTCCTCTACACAACAGTTACTCCATACCTTGTTAGATTAGCTGAGGATCAGGGGATGGGAAATTGGAAAAGGCCCTGGTTATGTCCTCATAGCTAGATGTGAAATGAGGGCATCATCTGCTGAAACCTGCAGAGGTCCCCAGTGGCCTTCCGAGGAAAATGTCTTCGTTTTGCTTCTGGCTACAGAAACGCAGCTGGATGCATCTCCAATACCTCACACCAAACACTCTCACCAGGCATGGAATGGTCATACGGAATGGCTTCCACAACTCTATGGTAATATCTGGGTCAGTGAATGGCCAGTTGTAGCCTGATTCCACTGGAGCAACACTGGAGCAACACTGGAGCATAGAGGGTTCTGCTGGGTCAGGCTATCTGGCCTGGTGGCCCCTCATTCTCCCAGTGGCCAAACCAGTTGCCGTCCATCCCCCAGAGAGGCCCCCGGTCAGGCAGGATAGAAAAGGAGCTCTCTCTTCTCTGGTTGTCCCCCTTCCATGGGATCCATCCCTCCTCCCCAATTGCCATGGCAGCCTTCTGCATGCAGAGAAGTCACAATTCTGAGAGTGTCTTTGCCCACATAGAGATTGCCTATTTTCCACACTACTGCCTGGCCACGTTGGCTTGGGAATGTCCTATTCTAGCCACATAGAATCATAGAATCATAGAATCGTAGAGTTGGAAGAGACCCCAAGGGCCATCCAGTCTAACCTCATTCTGCCATGCAGGAATTCTCAATCAAAGCATCCCCAACAGATGGCCATTCAGCCTCTGCTTGAAGACCAAGGAAGGAGACTCGACTGCACACCGATGAAGGAGTCTGTTCTACTGTCGAACAGCCCTTACTGTCAGGAAGTTTCTCCTAATGTTGAGGTGGAATCTTTTTTCCTGGAGCTTGCATCCATTGTTCCGGGTTCTAGTCTCCGGAGCAGCAGAAAACAAGCTTGCTCCCTCCTCTATATGACATCCCTTCAAAAATTTAAACAGATTTATCATATCACCTCTTAACCTTCCCTTCTCCAGACTAAATATCCCCACCTCCCTAAGTCATTCCTCATAAGGCATGGTTTCCAGACCCTTCACCATTTTAGTCGCCCTCTATGATTCTATGATTTATATCCCAGGTGGAGAAACTCTGGCCCCTGGGCTGGATAAGACCTGTATTACTTTATGGATCTGATCCACAACCTCTGCTCATTACGGCCCCTTTTTCATTTAGACACTGGTGAAAATAATCATTTCATTTTTCCAAGTGAGACAAATCTCTGAGCTTAACTGCTGCGTTTATACTACTACTACTACTAATAAATTTATGTCTATACCACCTTTCCAAAAAAATCAAAGCGGTTTAAACATTGACAATTACAAAATGTGTGTGTTTGTGTGTGTCAGGCATAGCAGGAGCATGAAGTATTTACCTCCTCCCTCTGCTTGCTAAAGCCACACAGAAATTGAGGTATGTACATTTGTGTGCATTGTTTCTGAATGGATCTATTGTCAGTATCACAATTTCTTCACTTTTCCTTGTATATTTTTTAAAAAGATGCACACTTCTGAATATGTTGCACTTATACAACACAAATCTATAAATGTATAGGTTTAGGAGTGAAGATTGCATCCTGGATTATGCTCATTTTTGGGAAGTGAAGACCTATGTAAATTCATTATATAAACCCAATGAAACAAAAAACTCACAAAGCTCTAGTAAACAACACACACATTCCCCACACAAATGACTCACTGGTGCACTGTGTCTGGGGCTGGAAATCTCACTTCTACCTTCTGGGAAGACAATGCTGCAGAGACTGAATTTGGGGTCTTATTCCTGCAAAGAATGGGTTCAGTCTCTCAGCTGCAACCCTTCCACACAATCCTGGACTGAAGCATTTAAACAAAGGTCATCTTTCAGCTCCAGGAATAAAAGCCTACCTTCAATACAAAGACCCTGATTCCTGCAGTCCCAGAAAGGCCTCTCCTGCAGTCCTTTATGGCCGGAGCTTCCCTGGGTCAAAGGCCGTCTCCTCAGCCGTAGAGAAGGGTTGCTCTGAGTGCGAAGGAGGAGGAGGTCCACAGGGCTGAGGGAGGGAAGGCAATGGGGAAAAGGTCAGTGTCAATGGCCATGGAGGGCAGAAGGTGACAATGCTTAGGAAACCCCTATGAGTCCCAGCCCTAGGAATGAGTGGCAGGAATGAGTCCAGGGGGCTGAGGGGGTCTCCCAGCCCCCAAAGCCCAGCCTCCACCTGGCCCTGAGTCCCATGCTTCCATTCTTCAGACCCCCACAGGCCTCTCCCTCCCTCCCTCCCTTCCTCCC
>NW_024804320.1:0-5547 GCF_019175285.1 Sceloporus undulatus
CAGAATGGCATCAACCTTGTTGTCCTTCCATCAGGGATTCACACACTCAGGAGCATTCAAATTCCTATCAGAGCAATGGAGTGCCCCCCAACTCTTCCTGAAGATGTCCATTCTTGGAAGTGGGATGGAATGTATTTTGTATAGGGCAAGCTTAATGACCCATCAAGCCCTGGGCTACCAGGGTGGACTGTCAACAGCTCACCAAGGACCCTTCAAAGGTAGAAGATGTTCATTGGTACTGTAAGGAAACGTGCTTAGTAACTGAACTGTGGCCCTGGGCTAAGTTCCACATCTCTCTGTATCTAGAAAAGGATCTGAGTTCCAGAGAGCACTGACAAAAACAGGGCAAAAGCCTGGATTACTCACCCCCATAAGACAACGGCACATGTTGGCATAGGCAACTGAGAAGTTTGGCTCGGAGATGGCCTTCTCAAAGATGAGGTCAATGACACCCTTGAGACGTTCCTCTGTGTCGATAGACAGCTCAGTGACCTGTTTCATCAGCTGCTGGAACATCTGTGGTGTCAGCTTGTTCAGAATGCTGCGCACACGCCAGAACAATTCCTAGGTTAAGGAGAGAGCAAGACATGCTCAGTGAATGAGAAGAGTGCCCTACACAAATCCTGTCTGCCCCATCCATTCTCGACCTCTAAAGGTATGGCTATAGCACAAAGAAGAGCTCAGAAACCTACCTAAGAGGCTAGACATTTCACATAGCCCCACCTGCATGAAAATGGCTGCAATGACAGTTTGTCAAAACAAACTTATCAGGTCAGGAAAATTTGTCAGGTGAGGGTAGGAAGAAAAGGGTAAAAAGAGTAGGCATTTCAGGGAATCAAAGAAGACCCTTGTCCCTTTCTCTGAGGCAGGCATAGACAGCAGAGTAACAGCATCCTAAAATTATCAGTACCAAGATGGATGACGATGATAATGAAAGTATAAATACTGGAAGACATACACACACCAGCTGTCTTGCAGTACCAAAACAATCGGTAGCACATTTGTTAAGAAAGACAAAATCAATTGTACCCCTTCATTTTTGTAAATTAGTCAAAACTGGGATGGGCAACAGGTGATCTGTATGCAGCCCCTTGTCTATATTTGATGCCCCAAGGAGGTAAAAAGAGCCACCTCTGCTTTAAAACAACATGTGTAAGAAGCATGCACCTATTTTTAAGCTTAATATCACCTCTGGAATTTCTATGAAGCTTGAAAGTGAGATGTGTGCTACCCAAGCATCTTTTTTTAAAGGGGAATCATCCTGTTTTGTTAATGCACCTTTCAGGACTGTAGGTTAGCTCCCTTCGTGACTGTAGCATAGCAGTAGGATATAGCTTTCTGGTGAGCAAGGGGAGAGGGCTTGCATATTCTGAAGGGGCTAATATGCCTCCAAATTCCATTCACTTACTTATGTGTTGAGGGGAGGGGAGTGGACAGGGACAACTACAACAGTAAGCTTTACATCTGTTTTTATTTTCCATTGTGAATTAATGAAAGATGCAAAGATTTGAATTTCAGAATTCCAGATCAAATTTAGGATCTTAATCACTGAACCAGGCCTTGAACTCAAATAATGAGTCCTTGTATCGCCCTCAATTTTGTAGTGATTATAAAGCTTTTTGTTCATTTTCTAAAACCTGTATCCCTTTTACAGACTAATATTCTAGTCAGCAGAATACTGACAAAACCTGAAAATCAGGAGCTACAGTTACAAGTCACAGGACCATTTACCTACCTGAGTTTTTACATTTTCAGGATCCTCTGGTTCAGTTGCCCGCTTACTGCTGGGCTTCCAAGCCTTCTCAGCCTTATTGAGCTTGACATCTTCGTTCAGAGACACTGCGGCAATAATTTTCCGAGGCTCTTTCCGTAGGCTTTGCTGTGAACGGCGTTGTCCTGGCCCTGGAGGCTTTGGAGGCAAGGGTCAGGGAATGAGTTGGTGTCAGCCTTTCCCAGGCAACCCCATTCCATGATACTTTAAGTAAGTCAGCAATGGCACTGGCAGAGCTTGGATGAACCACTTTACCAAGAAACTGTATGAAACTAATTTCTTTTTGGCAGTACCAACTGCCAATACAGTTCCTCAGCGCTTAACAAGAAGAGCCCTCCCATGGCATCTGTTTCCATCTGGCCTGGGAGGCAGTGAAAAGACAGGTTCAACACCATCGGGCCTATCCTTAAGAAGTAGAATCCTCCCTCCAGTCCATCTACCTTGGTCCAGGCCTCAGAGGGAGAGAAGAACTGCTAGACCTGATCCCATTCTCACCACCATTCCCTTCTTCTTCTGTGTTGTGTCTTTTTAGACTGTAAGCCTGAGGGCAGGGAACCATCTAACCATCTAATTAAAAATAATAATTGTAAGACGCTCTGATAGCTTTTAAGGCTGAAGAGCGGGGTATAAATACCATAATGCCTCTCCAATACGTCCACGGATTAAGATCTCCTATTGGGAAGGGAGATCACCTCCATGTTCCACCAGTGAGGGAAATGAGAAAGAGCCTCCTCAGTTGTGGCACCCCAACTGTGGAATGCTCTTCCCACCAGGAGGTACAAGAGGCATCAATGCTAATGTCATTTAGCTTCCACATTAAAACCTTTGGTCCACGTTAATTCAACTCAGACTGTTACCAGTTTTAACATCTTTAACATCTGTTTTGACAGATGTTGGAGTTACACTGTTGTAGCTTTGACTCCCAGTGCAGCCTAAAAAGGACAACTTTAGGAGTCAGGTAGCCCCACCAAAACACAGGGATTTCTGGGTACTGGGGAACTCCAAGGAGATGAGTGAAGAAGCATCCTCTCTCAGGAGGCCAGGGAATATCTTGCTTTTAAAGAGGAGAAGGAGAAGGGAAAAGACTTTTAAAAGAAAGAAGTTAATGTGGGAGCAATAGCTCCTATTAGGTTTGAGAGAATGGTCCTGGGGAGGCCCTTGTAGACAGACAGGGAATATGCAAGGCAAGGCATCTATGTGGGAGCCAGAGCCCTTCCATGAGTCATTCTCTCCATGCAAGCCCAAATATCTCCATTTTTCCCTGCAGTCCCTCTCAAAATGGTGAAGGAAATAGTGCTGCATCACTTCATATCACTGTTTGGAGAGGTACTACTAACTAAGGGTAGTAGGGATTCTGAGTGCTTCTGGGGGAATTTTCACATTTTTACGAAGCCTTCTGTATGGCTCAGGGCACAAATGTCCCAAAAATTGCACTGAAAAAAATGGGGAAGGGGGTTCCCCAGGAGCCACACACAGCCTAGGGGGAGCATTATTATTACTACTACTACTACTATTATTATTATTATTATTATTAAAGTTTATTTATAAAGCGCTAATATAATGAAGCAGTGGAAAAGCTCAAGTACAAATTGGAACACAATGGTAACAAACAAGACAGCAGCCAGCAACAACAGCATATAATGGATGGTTTAGCAGGGTGGCCAACACGCCATGTTCATCTGTCCTGGCAACACTCCAAACCCTTGGCACTGCAAGGACTATGCTAGTCTGCTACTCAACAAATTGAGCTCCAACAGAAAGTGCTGCCTATCTGCTCAGATCCTCAGTTCCATCACAGGGTTTATCAGTGGCCCAGACACGATGGCACTAACTAGGAGTTCATCACACAGGCAGAGGTGATAGCAAATAGCTCTCAGAATGTAGACATGCCTCGATGGTACGTACCGGTCCACGGTTGGGTGGGTTCGGCCAGCCCAGATTGGCAAAAGAAGGTGTGAAGTCTGGTCCACAGTTCATAGTGCTGAGGCGGACAGGGTCCAAGGGTCGCAAGGGCATTTTATTTGCCTGTTAAGCCACAGGGCAGAGAAAACAAAACACCAAATAAGGCAGAGATTTTGAGACCCTAAGGTTGCACAACTAAAATAATCAGATAAGCAGCTTCCCTTTAGGCATGTGTCAAGTTCTATCTCTCCAGAATTACAGCTTGATGCTAACCAGAATGCCACTTGCCCATTGCGATTTACAGTGGGATCTGCACATCTGCTAAAGTTAGGGTTGCAAGATCTCCATGAAAGTGTAAAAATCACAAATAAAAAAATCACTATTTTTTTACCTGAGAAAACACCTCTCTAGGAATTTCTAGGCCTTCTGGTACAACTCTATGGTGAATATCTGCCAGACAGTGACCACAGAATTGCACTGGAGAACCAACAAATGCCCAGAGAAGTGTTTTCTTTAGGAATCTTTAGGTCCTCTAGCGCAGGTCTATGGTCAACTTTCAAAAGAGTCATGGAAAAGAGAAGGTTAAGAGGTGATATGATAGCCCTGTTTAAATATTTGAAGGGCTGTCATATTGAGTAGGGAGCAAGCTTGTTTTCTGCTGCTCCAGAGACTAGGACCCGGAGCAATGGATGCAAGCTCTAAGAAAAGAGATTCCTCCTCAACATTAGGAGGAACTTCCTGACAGTAAGGGCTGTTCGACAGTGGAACAAACTCTCTTGGAGGGTAGTGGAGTCTCCTTCCTTGAAGGTTTTTAAACAGAGACTGGATGGCCATCTGTTGAAGATGCTTTGATTGAGAATTCCTGCATGGCAGGAGGTTGGACTGGATGGCCCTTGTGGTCTCTTCCAACTCTATTACTCTATGATTCTTATTGTAAATACCAATTATAATGTCTAGGCAAAAATTATTCTGGCAGCAAATAGCATCTGATGGTTCTGGATATCCTGCGTGTTGGCACCCTAAATATCTGGCATCTGCAGACACTTCTCTTGCCCCTGAAATCCCCCAAACCGCCTTCAAAAATAATTTAAAATGTGATTTAAACACCAATGTGCACTACTTCCCTCACAGTTTGTCTCTGCACTCTATGGACCCAGAGGTATTCTCAGGGAAAAAAGAAGTGACTGTAGACTATTGGTTTGGCTTGTTGCACACCTCAACTACCTGCCAAACCTAAAAGAAGGTTAAATTTATTGTTTTGCATTGTTTGAAAATCTATTTTAAAAAAATTAAAATAAAGTAAGCCTGTGAAAGTTACAAAGAAAAACCTTTTCACTGGCCAATTCTGTTTTGTTTTACTTTGTCTGATGCTTTCATTTATTTTTATTACAATGAGATGTTTCAGCCTTTGAAATACGTTCTTATGCTGGTTACTTGCTTTAATACAATCCTTCCCTTTCAATCTCCTGGTGCTACTGCCTGGGAAAACTGGAGGGGTGGGGATGAAGAAGGCATGACTGGAGTGCATGGCAGCTCATCATGGAAATATGGATCAAGCAGAAGACTCAAGGTGGAAAATCCATCATGAGGGATGCTGGGGAGGGGAGAAAACACAGCAAGAGTATTCCTGTTGTTTGTGAGGTATGCATGGCTTTCGCTCAGAAGAAATCCATCTGTGGGTGACCTTCCTATTAATGCAGAGAGACTGCTGATGGCATTCACATAACTGTAATTCGTAAAGATTCCTCAAGGAATCATGAAAATGAAACAGGTTTACACTGATAGTTTGGACAATTGCAGGAGACAACAGCACACAACTTAGTGAACAAAAGTATCCTCTCCTCTACCTCTCTGCAACTATGAAACTACACAGG
>NW_024804321.1:0-5547 GCF_019175285.1 Sceloporus undulatus
TATATATATATATATATATGAGAGATGTACGCTTGAACTGACTTGGCTTCAAGACTGAGTGTTTTTTGGCAAACTCAGGGGGGAAAAGATGGCATAAGAGATCTGTGCTTCCTGACAATGTGTTGACAGTTCAAGGCATCCATATACCCTTGACAATGCTTCAGAAATTCAATTATATGTTAAGGAAAAAGCAACATGGGATATACAGTGAATGAAATAAAAGATGTATGTGAGAGTCAGGATGACTCAGCAAAAGCAATTAGAAGCTACACAGGTGTAAAAGGTAATGTAATTAACACATCCTAAATGCCAAGGACAGAAATGCAAAGTGGATAATTGAACACACCTGAGAATTGTTAAAGTGGTCAAGATGAGATGATGAAATCTTTAATTGTGGGATGAACCAAGAGAACCAATGAAAATGGTTGTACACGCCCACTGGGTGGAAACTGACAAGAGTGGGTGGTATCTTGCAATGACTATAATAATGGCTTTGAATCCCAATGTATTTTGTGGGTAGTAGTGAGTAGTAGTGTTGGATAGTTTTGGAGCTGTATATAGTAGAATAAAGTAGATCTTTTATATAAGACTACTGAGTTGTCTGGTGTCTTGAGTCAAGCTACAAGAGCCAGCTGGATCCTGAAGAAGGGTGAAGACTTCTGTGGAAGCAAGAGTGAGAAGGCTTGGAGAGTTTGTCAGGGTCTTCAGCCTATTCTCTGTAACTCTGCTACTTTAGAGCAAAGCTTTAACCACTGACCAAAACTGGTCAGCACCAGTGCGTAACAAGGTGGTGAGTTCGAGCCAGAGGTGAAGAGCTACAACTCCCATCATCCCTGACAAGGGTTATGGGCCCAGATACTGCAGCACCCAGCATCCACAGAAGCTGAAAGTTCCAGAGAGTGGAAGACAGTTTTGTGGAAGACAGATCAGAGCAAGCTGTTTGCGCTGCACTGATAAGCTCCGTGAGTAACTCCTCCTGTGTTTTTATTCAGCCCGAAAGGGGTCAGCTGTGCATACTCAGAAGGACTGTGTCAATTGAGTCACTGCACAAATTAAGATGGAGACTTTGAAGTTTAGTAAATTGAACAGAAGCAACTACTCCACCTGGAAGATTTAGCCCAGTCTCTACTTGTAAAAGAAAGTTTGTGGGCCACAGTTGAAGCCAGGCTGCCAGCAGATGCCAATGCAGCCACGAAAGAGAAAGATAACAAAGCCAAAGCCTGTCTTTATTTAATGCTGGAGGAAGACTTGATTAATGACGTCAGAGATAAGGAAACCGCGAAAGATGTTTGGGACACTCTGCAGCATTTACACACTCCTTCGACTGCCTTTGCAAAAATGCTATGGTCTAAGAGAATTTATAGACAGAAGATGGCAAAAGGGCAGTGTGTGGTAGAACATTTAAAAACTATGCAAAACTTGTTTGTGCAGGCTGAGCTAAGAGGAGTTGAAATAAGTAGAGAACAGCAGTGTTATATATTGATTGAATCACTAGACCCTACTTGGGACAACATCACCAATGCTTTGCAAAACTTACCGGCAGAAGAATTGACGAGAGACTTAGTTGTGGCCAGAATTCTGGAAGAAAACCAGAGGAGGTTGTCTGAGAGGAATGACGCAGCAAATTCCAAGAGCGTGCCAAGTGAACAAGCCAAGCCTGATGTGCATGGGCTGGACCAGGCAGCTTCTTCGAGAGAGCAAAGAAAATGTTTCTACTGTAAAAAGATTGGACATCTGCAGAGGCATTGCAAGCAGTTGGCTGCTGATAGAAGCAAGCAAGAGAGCAGATGGCAACCATGGCACGACCAGAGGCAGAAGCAGTCCAAGCCGCCATTTTTGAAGGACAATAGAAATAATAATAAGGTGTTTGCAACCATGATTAAGGAAAAACAAAATGCAAACTCTGAATGGCTTGTAGATTCAGGAGCTTCGACCTCCATGTGTAATAACATTAATTTAATTAGTGAAAGGAAGCCAGCAAATGTAAATTCGGTAGTTTTGGCTGATGGGAATGAGCTCACTACTGTAAATCAAATGGGGACAGTTTACATTCCAGGGCTAAAAGAAAACTTTAATGATATTTTGCATGTAAAAGAATTAGAAAACAATTTGTTATCAGTGAGCAGATTAACAGACAGAGACTACATAGTCACATTTGAAAAGAACTTGTGTAAAATAACATTGAATGGGGAACTGCGTGGCATAGGCTTGAAAAAGAATAAGCTTTATTTCTTAGAGGAAAATGTTGATAATTACAAGGTAGAGAATGCTAACAGTATTGATAATGTTCCGTTGCACAAAGACTGCATACATGAGCTCCATAGAAAATTTGGCCATGCTAGTTTCAAGTGTTTAAAGAATTTAATAAGCATGTGTCCAGATCTAAAAGTAGCAGAATGCAAAAATCACTTAGACTGTACTGTTTGTAATCAAGTGAAGGTTAGAGCTTTTCCAGTTGCTAAGAAATCCAAAAGTATTGCTCAAAGACCATTTCAGTTTGTCCATGCTGATGTAGCCCAAGCAAACTGTTTGTCATTAGGAGGAAGCAAATATTTCCTAGTAATTGTAGATAGATATTCAAGGTATGCTTTTGTAAGAATATTGAAAAATAAGTCTGATGCTGGGCAAAGTTTGAAACATGGGTAAGAATGATTGAAAGACAATTTGATAGCAGAGTTGGAACAATTGTTACAGATAGAGGTGGCAAATTTTTAAACAACCAGCTGTATAATTGGTTTTAGAAGGTGGGGATAAGACATGAAACCACCAACCCTGCTTGTCCTAGTGAGGATGGTTTAGCAGAAAGAAAAATCCAAGACATTAAAAGGATTTCTGCTTGCTTGATGGCAGATGCGGGGGTTGAAGACAGCTTTTGGGGTGAAGCTACTCTGACTGCCTTACACATAAGCAACAGGTTGTTTCATTCTGAGATTGAAGACATTCCCTACAGGGTCTTGTATGGGAGAGTGCCAAATTTTAAATACTTAAGAGTTTTTGGACAATATGCACATGTATACATACCTGCTTGTTTTAGAAGGAAAGGAGAACCCAAGAGTAAAAGGCTTAGGTTTTTAGGATACTCAGGGAATAGCTACAAGTTTCTTTTGGGAGGAAGAGAAGTGCAGTACTCCAGGTCTGCAAATTTTGAAAGACATGCTGGCTGGGACAAGCTGCATGCCAACAAGGAAGTGTTCTTGAGGTTAGGTAGCTCAAGTGAGCAGGAAGCACAGACTGAACCAACTTCAGGAAACGGAGGGGTTTCAGTCAAGCCAGAAGCCTCTACTAGCATTAGTGGTAGTACCTCAGATGGGGAGACACAAACAAGACCAGTAACCACTAGAATGACAGAAGACAAAAGGTTTAGCAGAAAGATAACAACTTCTAGTCCAGATAGTGATGAAGGAAGAGGCAGAATGACAGAATTCATACCCAGGCGTAGTCACAGAGTTAGTAAGTCACCAGATAGGTTTGTTGTGACACAGGCAAGAGCTTGTACAGTTGTAGAAGAGTAAGAAATCTTTTCTAGAGAAGAACAGGAAAGATGGTGTGAAGCAATGGATAGTGAATTTAGTTGCTTGGTGAACAAAAATGTTTTTGAAATTGTGGATAGACCCAGAGATAATAAAGTGATCGGTTGTAAATGGGTGTACAAGAGAAAGGAAATGCCTGATGGTAGTATTAAGTACAAAGCTAGATTGGTAGCTAAGGGTTTTGCACAGCAACAGTATGAGAATTTTGACAAGACTTATTCTCCAACAGCAAAGCCAGAAAGTTTGAGAATGGTGTTAGCTGTAGCAGCAAGAAGGAATCTAGTTGTTGAACATTTTGGTTTTGAAACAGCTTATTTAAATGCAACTTTAGATGAAGAAATTTTTATGGAACAGCCACAAGGTTTTGAGGAGAATGGAAGTCAGAAAGTTTATAGATTGAAGAAGGCATTGTATGGTTTAAAACAGAGTGCCAGAGCTTGGAATTTGTGCATAAATGACGAGTTAGTTAAGTTAGGATACAAGAGAAGCGTGGCAGATGCTTGTGTTTATACAAAAGGAGATATAATGTTGGTGATTTATGTGGATGACTTGTGCGTGGCAGCAAAGTCAGAACAGGACATAGAGTCAGTGAAGAGAGAGTTGTCAGAAAAATTTGTTTTAAAAGATTTAGGTTTGTTAAAGTCTTATTTAGGCATCAATGTTGAATGGACACAAGAAGGACATTGTTTGCTAAGTCAGAGAAAGAAGATTGAAAACTTGATAGAAAAGTGTGGATTACAGAATGCTAAGGTAGTTAAAGCTCCAATGACAACTGGTTTCGTATCTGAACCAACAACCAGAGATTTTGAGAACAAGACATTTTTTAGGAGCATAGTAGGATCTCTACAATTCATTTCTTGCCACACTAGACCAGACATTTCGTACGCTGTGGACGTTTTATCTAGAAGACTTTGTGATCCTAAAGTTGAGGATTGGACAGCTGTGAAACACTTGTTAAGATATTTGAAAGGGACCCTAGACAAAAAATTGATCATCAGAAGCAGTAATGCAGATTTAGATTGCTATGTAGACAGTTCATTTGCTTCAGAATTAGGAGACAAGAAATCAGTGACAGGAATGATCATCAAGTATAGTGAAAGTCCAATAGTATGGAGAAGCAGAAAACAGACAAATGTAGCATTAAGCACATCTGAAGCAGAATTTGCAGCTTTGAACGAAATAGTGAATGAAGTACAATGGCTTGAACAATTGTTAAATGACTTAAACGAAAATTTCAGAATACCTGTAGAAATTCAGGAAGATTCACAATCATGTATAGCGATGGCTGAAACAGAAAGTTTGAAAAACAGAACCAAATATGTGGGTGTAAGGTACCAAAATGTAAGAGACATGGTTCAAAAAGGAGAGATAGAGTTGAAATACATAGAGACACAAAATATCATAGCAGATTTGTTTACAAAAGCACTAACAGTGGAAAAACATGAAAGGTTAACACAAATGGTTGGAATGACATTGTAAGTCACATACAATATTTTATTTCGGAGGGGATTGTTAAGGAAAAAGCAACATGGGATATACAGTGAATGAAATAAAACATGTATGTGAGAGTCAGGGTGACTCAGCAGAAGCCAATTGAGAACCACACAGGTGTAAATGGTAATACAATTAACAAGTCCTGAATGCCAAGGACAAGAAATGTAAAGTGGATAATTGGACACACCTGAGAATTGTTAAGTGGTCAAGGCTGAGATGATGAAATCATTAATTATGGGATGAACCAAGAGAACCAATGAGAATGGTTGTGCACGCCCACTGGGTGGAAACAGACAACAGTGGGTGGTATCTTGCATTGACTATAATAATGACTATGAATCCCAATGTATTTTGTGGGTAGTAGTAGTGGGTAGTAGTTGTGGAGGAGTATTGTTGTATTGGAGTTGTGTTGGATAGTTTTGGAGCTGTATATAGTAGAATAAAGTAGATCTTTTATATAAGACTACTGAGTTGTCTGGTGTCTTAGGTGAAGCTACAAGAGCCAGCTGGATCCTGAAGAAGG
>NW_024804322.1:0-5543 GCF_019175285.1 Sceloporus undulatus
TAGATGACCGTATTTACGATCTACCTACCAAACATAGGCATTTCATTTTCAGTTGGTGGAAGAAAGTAAACTATTATAGTCCACCCAAGAATTCTGATACATTTTAAAAACAAAGGGATGCAAAAAGGAGCAAAAACTCTGGAAAGAAAAGAAGGTAAAAGTGGGCAGTTGTTTATGTTCACAAAATATCAAGGATTCTATTGGTCATAAGACTCTGTATGGGACTATTTCAAAGACATTTGCTCTTTAGTTAAAACTGGTAAGCTTGCAAAGCGACTACATTGCAGCAAACAGATGAATGACCTGCTTGTAAAGCATGCAACAAAGTGTAAATCAAGGATGAGAAAGGTGTGGCCTTCAAATTTGGTTGGATGCAGGTCCCAGCATGGCTCATCACTGCCTATGCTGGCTAGGGCTGATGGGAGTTGCTTCTGAAGGGCCGTACTTTCACCACTCAGGTAATTAATACTATTCCTGGTATAAATAAACATGGTTTAGGGAATATAAAGTAGTGTCAGTGGGAAATATGACTTAAGGTGACACTTTTTCACTAGAAAATAAAATGCACCATGGTTGGGGAGGGGTACTTAACCTTCCCATAACTATCAATCATCCCTGAAAATTGTTTCCATCCAAGCCATTGTATTTCCCTAGCTGGACTCTAGGTTTCAGTGAGCTAGTGCGGGCAATATTTACCAATTTGTGGCATGTGTGTGCAAGACAATGGTTAAAAGCACCCTCTGCCAGTGATTTCTCTTGCAGATGTCTAGACCAATGTTAGGAGAATTGTGTTGGCTTTACAACATCTAAGGGGACAGCAGTAATCTCTATAATGTATTTTTTGTACCAGTCATAGTTGGATGCACAACTAGTCGCCCCACCTTCATATTCTTACATATTCAGTGCACTGGTGCACGTTAATAACAAAAAATTGCTATTAGCATAAGTATAATCAATGTCACCTTACCAATAGGTAAAAGAATTAGATCCTAAAGAACAATGGTACTGAGATGAAAGACAGGTGTTAGTAAGGTCCATAATTTAAAATGCTACAAAACTGAAAAACACAGCAAGCAACTGCTTTCTGTCATAAGAAAGAACAAGAAGCACTTGCATTAACTCTGTCAAATATTTTCATCACAGCTTAGCTTTTAACACATCTGTGTCAACTTAACTTAGAAAGAAGTTAGCAATTTTACAAACAGAATATATACTACTTTCCTCTCGCTCCCTTTGAGACATTTTAAAGAATTAATTTTAAAGTTTCACAATTTATATTTCTGTCTCAAATTAGAGCCAAGTGCAAATTATACCCAGTTCTTGTTATGGTACCAAAACATGTCAATGAGTATTTTTTTTATAACATGTCCCTTGTACTTGGCATCACTGTTTCTCTAACAAGTAATGCTAGCACTTTCCTATATTTGTCAAGAACTATCTGTGCAGATGGTCTTTCAGCTGGGCTTTTCTTACATGCCAGATGAATGTCAAAGAGGTGAAACCTGACAAGATCACTCCCATCAACATCTCCTAAGAGAAAGTTGGAAACGTCAGGGATTTTCCATATGTCTGTCCTTTCATCATATGGAGGCATGAGGCTGTCTTCAAAGGAGGTTTCCTCTCCATAGGGCCAAAGCTGCTCAGGAGCAACAAACTCACCTTGCAGCTCCCGATGACCACATTTAATCAGTTCCCCAGCATCCTTATTCACAAGAGGCAGGGCATCCAAGTCATTCACAACAACATGAAAGTTGCTTGTCAACAAGTATTGTGAAAGTACTTTATCCAAGTCATTAGAGTCACACATCACAAAAGTGCCCAGAGGACTATAGTGCAGGTAGTGGATGATGCTCACATAGCCTATGGCCAGCAGGAACCTGTTATACCATGTGTTCAAGTGCTTGTATTTTGGAAGATTCAGTATCTCATTCAAATTCTTCAGGGAACCAAATGGATGGTACTCTGTAAGAACCACAAACTCTTCTTCACAATATCCAAGTAGTTTGACCACATACTTGCTTTGTAGAGATTTCAGCATGTGAAGCCCATGAGTAAAGTCCTCTTGCAGTTCTGGCATAGTCAGCTGAGAAAGGGCGACTTTGTTTTCCTTCCATTCAGAAAGAAAGACCTAAAACAAGGAGGAAACTTCATTTACTTTTAAGAAAAGGAACAAGACAGTTTGTAATGGCCACTATCTTGTAATCATCAACTCATTCTGTGATTCTGATTCAGTGAGATCAAGACAGCTGTAACAGCTTTCCTGTACAATAGGGAAAATGCCATATATACACGTGTACAAGTCAACCTCATGTATAAGTCGAGGGAAGGTTTCAGGGTCAAAATCCTGGATTTTGTTATGACCCATGGATAAGTCGAGGGTAAAACTTATAAGGAAGAATAGAAAGAGGGAAATACCACTTTTGTCCCTCCTTCTCCTTCTCTAGACCTCTCCCAACTGATTCCCAGGTGCTGGAGGAGAGGTTTTAACATCAGATTGAGAAAGGAAGCAAGTGGATTTAAATGGAGATTTTTTCATGGGAAGCCAGGTCTTGCAAAACGGAGCAGAGAAAGAAGTGGGTTTAAATGGGGAGTTGTTTCCATAGGAAGCCAGGGCTTGCAAAATGGAGCAAGAGAGAACTAAGTGGATTTAAATAGGGAGTTTTTCCAATAGGAAGCAAAGGCTTGCAAAAAAGACTGGAGAGGGAAGGAAATGGTGTTCAATGGAGACTGGGGCATCAGGCTTGCTTGCTTTAGGACCATTCTAAGCACTACTGATGTATTGACCCTTATATAAGTCTACCCAAGATTTTAGGGGCAATTTTGGAGCATGAATTTCTCAACTTATAGTCGAGTATATACAGTAATCACAAGCATTTGATTAAGCATCTGAGATGTTCAAAATACTCTATATTTAGTATCTGAACAATCTCTACCAAAGACAGGCCAAACCCAGTATAACTACCATAATATACTGGTATGAGGAACAACAAGCCAGCAAAATCTGTACGATACGACTTCGTGCTACATATGCTTCCAGAATTTTATATTCTAAAGATATATGCATTAACATACCTGCTATTTATGTTAGTGAAATCTGAACAGGCCAGTTTGGGATACGCATTAGAAATTCCCATAATGTTTACCTGCATTCTGAAACTCCTTGCCTCTAACACAAGGAATGCTGCAATGTTTGTATCACCAGCATCATTTGGAGGAAGGTTTCTAGGAAGAACTTGGTATGGGGTGCTTCTATAATGAATTAGGGAATTCCTTGGAAGGAGTAGGAACACTGAAAAGCTCCATTGCTTTCTCCTTGGTGTCACTGTGAGCATCCAAGGATTTGAATTGACAAAGACTAAGCTAGTTTCCAGTTGGGGGAATAATACCTGTTTAACAAACTAATGCATATAGTCGCCGGAGCTTAAATACGAAACAGTACAATAAAAAGTATGTCATTTAGGAAAAAAATTATGGAAGCAAACATCAAGACACATGCAACAGTCTGGTAAGAATGGAGTTGTCATTAAGTCACATACAATTAATGGTGAATATAAAGAATAACATATTTAGTATTTTTATTATGGTATACCAACCCTTTTCACAGCCCCTTCACCAACACGTTTCAGTTTGCGGACTTCTCTTTTTATGGCCTCACAAGACAACCATGGTGTACAGTTTTTCAGGGTTCCTAATCTGAAGTAACCATGTGGACACAAATTGTGCTCAACATTGGTCTGGCCATAGGAAAAATACACATCGCTGAAGTATTGATAGAGGAGCAAGTTCACAAGCAGTACAACCAGAAGGAGAAACAAAGTTGGAAAGATCAACTTTTGCATATGATCAGTTTTCCCATCGTATGATTTTTTCTCCATGTTGCAATAAGCATCTTTCAAGTTTTCTGCAAAACATAAGAGTGACAAATGGTTAATTTAGCATACCAATACTTGGAAGGGAAATGGTTCGCATATCCTGAACATGCTCTTGAACACAGGCTATCGTTCCATAGCAATGTTACAGTCTCAAATACTGTATGCATGCATTAAAACAACTGTGGTGATTTAGGTAACATGGATCATGATATAGCAAGCACCACTGCACACATGGGAGACAAAAACAGGCAGCAGCCCTAATTATTTAGATACACTTGTTTAGCCCATTCATTGATTAGCAGCAGGCCAAAAGCCTGAACCAAAAAAATCCCTATTGATTTCAGAGGAACTTCCCTTTACAAAATCACTTGGGGGGGGGGGGAGGTAGTTTGTTGTGGCAAAGCTTTGGTGCCACAACCAATGACCACTCCCAGAATTCCATTGCCTTCAGCCATGACAGTTAAAGTGGTGTCAAACCGGATTATTTCTCCAGTAGGGATGCAGCCTTGGATACCCTTTCCTACAAACTGATAAGGAATGGTGTTCAAACTTTTTCTTGGCATTGGCTATACGTTTCCCTCTTCTTTCCTCCGAACTGCTTTGAATTGGGCCGAAATGATGCCCATTTATTTCGAAACAAATTCCCCATTCATTGATCCTCCTTTTTGTAGGACTAGGGCTCCATCCACACTGAAGAATTAACCCGGTTTGGCACCACTTTAACTGTCCTGTCTCAAGGCTATGGAATTCTGTCAGTTGGAGTTTGTTGTGAGTCCACAAAAAACTCCCAACTCCCAGAAGGCCATAGCTTTGAAGCAGGACAAAGAGTTAAAGTGGTGCCAAACTGGGTTATTTCTCCAGTGTGGATGCAGCCTTAGTTTGCAGCATCTCAGCAGGACCGCTCAGAAACTGATTTTTCCAGTATGCAATAAAACAAAGCACAGTACTTGCCCATAGGGAAACCATATTTGCCTACAGAGAATCATTGGAGAATACTTGCCCATAGAGAATCATGGGGAATACTTGCCCATAGGGAAACATTGGGGATTGTTGCCCATAGAGTATCATGGGGTTTACTTGCCCATAGAGAATACCTGCCCATAGGGAAACACTGGGGATTGCTACCCTGGCATAGAGAATCATGGGGAATACTTGCCCAAAGAGAATCATTGGAGAATACTTGCCCATAGGGAAACATTGGGGATGGCTACCCCATAGAGAACCATGGGGATTACTTGCCCATAGGGAAACATAGGGAATACTTGCCCATAGGGAAACATTGGGGATGGCTACCCCATAGAGAACCATGGGGAATACTTGCCCATAGGGAATACTTGCCCATAGGGAAACATAGGGAATACTTGCCCATAGGGAAACATAGGGAATACTTGCCCATAGGGAAGCAATGGGGATTGCTACCCCATAGAGAACCATGGGGAATACTTGCCCATAGGGAAGCAATGGGGATGGCTACCCCATAGAGAACCATGGGGAATACTTGCCGAATGGGGTAGCCATCCCCAATGTTTCCCTATGGGCAGGTATTCCCCAGTGATTCTCTATGGGCAAGTATGGTTCCCCTATGGGCAGGGACTGTCCTTTGTGTCCAATACGCCCCGATTTCCACCACCTGACTCTCCTTACCCCCCAAAAAGGCCCAGTCTGGCGGCG